>NW_026111549.1:412500-514772 GCF_024679095.1 Eriocheir sinensis | reverse complement strand
ACCGTCCTATTGCTTTACTTTCTTGTCTATCTAAAGCTTTTGAATCAATCCTTAACCGGAAGATTCAAAAGCACCTTTCCACTTCTGACCTTCTATCTGATCGCCAGTATGGGTTCCGCAAGGGGCGTTCTACTGGTGATCTCCTAGCCTTCTTAACTGACTCTTGGTCATCCTCTCTTAGCCGTTTCGGTGAAACTTTTGCTATTGCGCTGGACATATCAAAAGCTTTTGATAGGGTCTGGCACAAATCTCTGCTTTCTAAACTACCCTCCTACGGTTTCTATCCTTCTCTCTGTACCTTTATCTCCAGTTTTCTTTCTGACCGTTCTATTTCTGCCGTGGTAGACGGTCAGTGTTCTTCCCCTGAATCTATTAACAGTGGTGTCCCACAGGGTTCTGTCCTATCTCCCACTCTTTTTCTATTGTTCATTGGTGATCTTCTTTCCAAAACGAACTGTCCTATCCATTCCTACGCCGATGATTCCACTCTGCATTATTCAACTTCTTTTAATAGAAGACCCGCCCTTCAGGAACTTAACGACTCAAGGCTGGAGGCTGCAGAACGCTTAGCCTCAGACCTTACTATTATTTCCGATTGGGGCAAGAAGAACCTGGTGTCCTTCAACGCCTCAAAAACACAGTTTCTCCACCTATCCACTCGACACAATCTTCCAAACAACTATCCCCTATTCTTTGACAACACCCAGCTATCACCTTCCTCAACACTAAACATCCTCGGTCTATCCTTAACTCAAAATCTCAACTGGAAACTTCATATCTCATCTCTTACTAAATCAGCCTCCTCGAGGTTGGGCGTTCTGTACCGTCTCCGCCAGTTCTTCTCCCCTGCACAGTTGCTGTCCATATACAGGGGCCTTGTCCGCCCTCGTATGGAGTATGCATCTCATGTGTGGGGGGGCTCCACTCACACAGCTCTTCTGGACAGAGTGGAGGCTAAGGCTCTTCGTCTCATCAGCTCCCCTCCTCATACTGATAGTCTTCTAGCTCTTAAATTCCGCCGCAATGTTGCCTCTCTTTCTATCTTCTATCGATATTTCCACGCTGACTGCTCTTCTGAACTTGCTAACTGCCTCCCCCCCTCCCGCGGCTCCGCTGCACTCGACTTTCTACTCATGCTCATCCCTATACTGTCCAAACCCCTTATGCAAGAGTTAACCAGCATCTTCACTCTTTCATCCCTCACGCTGGTAAACTCTGGAACAATCTTCCTTCATCTGTATTTCCTCCTGCCTACGACTTGAACTCTTTCAAGAGGAGGGTATCAGGACACCTCTCCTCCCGAAACTGACCTATCTTTCGGCCACCTCTTTGGATTCTTTTTAGGAGCAGTGAGTAGCGGGCTTTTTTTTATTAATGTTTACTTTTTTGTGCCCTTGAGCTGTCTCCTTTATATATATATATATATATATATATATATATATATATATATATATATATATATATATATATATATATATATATATATATATATATATATATATATATATATATATATATATATATATATATATATATATATATATATATATATATATATATATATATATATATATATATATATATATATATATATATATATATATATATATATATAGAGTTGAATACTCAATAAAATAAGAAATAACGTATAATAAGGCATTTAATATATATATATATATATATATATATATATATATATATATATATATATATATATATATATATATATATATATATATATATATATATATATATATATATATATATATATATATATATATATATTAAAATGATTTTAATACGAGATAGTCAACATATTGAAGTGTTCATATATGATTTTTTTATGCAGATATATTAATTTTTGTGGCGTCCGGAAGGTTTTTCGTCGCGGCGCGTGAAATGAGTCAGATTCGGCGAATATTCGTCGCGACTTCTGATCAAGCTCGAGCAAAAACTACTGAAGCTAGGAAGGCGTGCTTGGTGGCAAATGAAAGCTCTATTAATACAGATTAATAATCAGAAAACTATTGGAAAGCACTTAATAAATAAATAAAAGTTATAAGCAAAAACTAGGTTTTCAAATCGCGGCAAAAGGCCCGAAAAACAGGCTATTTTGTGACGGCTCGACGACAAATTTGAAATCGAGCTATCATACAATCCGTCGAGCTGGTCAAACTACATTGCCAAGAAGGGCTACATGCCAAAGAACAGCCTTCTAAAGGCAATAGTAATGCCACACTAGACAAAAACGGCAAAGTGTCTCGAGTTCGTCAAAATCGCACTCAAAGGGGTCTACGTTTCGAGCTCTAGCGACGAAACAATTGGGAGTAAGGAAATGCTATGCATCATATTGGAAAGCACATTACTAGGGCTAAATTATTTGTTAAATAAGTTTTTTGAAATTCTCAAAAAAGAGTGGGTTTCAGGGTTGGGAACTCAAAATAGTTTTTTCCGAATCGTTTTTTTGAAGTTATTCGAATTGTTATTGCTATTAAAATATGTCCCTTTCATTTTGCCTTCGATTGATAGCAAAAACATTTATGTAGCCCCAGAAATAAGGGAGTTATGGCGATTCGCACCAAAGCGGTAGATTTTCCAAAATTCGCGGCTTAATGAGAGGGCTGGGGCAAGTGTCCGGTCCATAGTGTAGGGTTCACTGCATATAGAGATGAAGTCTAAAACAATACACTCTCCGTAGACTTTTAAGGAACAAGTTAAGACAAACCAAACACAGCAAGCACGAGTCACACACGAGTAAAACACCGCCCTTCAGCGTTGCAAGGAGGAGAAAAACACGGAACTGAGTGAACGTTACGGACAAAAAAAAAAAAAATGGGACGAAAGTTAGAAAAAATGTTGACCTTGGGCGTGAGGAAAAAGTAATTAGAGCACGAAGTTGTCTGCATTGTAGTCCTCAGGTAACCGAGGCCGTGCATGTGAAAAATGTGGATAAAAAGCGCATAATAAAAAAAGTAGTTTGTGCTTCCAAATAGAAAAAATAGATGTGCACAAAAAGGGAGAAGGGGCGGAGACGGAAGAAGGGTGGCACTTACAGGTCAGTATGGGGAAGTATGGGGCAGCTAAGGATAGAAAGTGAAGGAACGGAAAGGGAAGGAAAGAAAGGAAGGAAGGAAGGGAAGGGAAGGAAGGGAAGGAAGGAAGGAAGGAAGGAAGGGAAGGGAAGGGAAGGGAAAGGAAAGGGGACATGCAGGTAAGGATGAGACAAGGGGTTGGGGACAAGGCAGCTCACCTGGCGTAAGTAGTAGCAACATTAGTCTTAAGAAATGGGAGATTACCTGCGTGATGAATGGGAGGATTATGTAAAGGTGGAGGGGGGACAGGACGAGAGGAGTGTTTATGTTGGGTGGAGGAGAAGGCAGAGATGGGAGTAAAAAACGTAGGAGGTGCAGGGAGTAAGGATGTGGGAAAGGTTAGAGATGGAGGGTCCTGTTGGAGGGAGAATTGGAGGGATTAGGAGGATGAGAGGAAGGAAGAGAAAGGAGGACATCTAAAGTGGAGAGAGAGAGGCGGGAAAGGAAGGAAGAGGGAAGGAAGGAAAGGTTCTATTAAAGGTGATGAAAGAACAGAGAAAGGAAGAGAGATGGAGAATGTCTTAAGAGGGAAGTGAAAGGAGAGAAGGAAGGAGTAGAAAGGAGAGGGATCGAGGAGTGGAACTTCATATAAATTAAAGTTGGAGGAAATGAAAGATAAGAGGAAGGAGAAAGGGAAGAACCTAAAGTAAAGAAGAGGAGAGAAAAGAAAGGAGGAGGAGGAGGAGGAGGAGGAGGAGAAAAAAGTGAGGGAGGGAAGGAGAAAGAGAAATAATTAAATTGGAGAGGATGGAGGAAAGCAGAGGGATGACAGGAACATGTGGAGGAAAGAGGAGGAAAATTACTGAAGGAAAAATGTGACAAGGGAAAAGCAAGCCTGTAGTGATGATAGACAGAGAGATATAGATAGTTGAACATAGATACAGATGAGGTAACTATAAAATGCTTATCAATTAAGAAAATAAAGGTAAAGAGAAGAAAAAATAGGGAGGGAGGGAAGGAAGGAAGGGAAGAAAGAAGAAAGGAAGGTAAGGAAGAAAAGGAGGAAGAGTGAGAGGAAGGAAAGGGTTGAGTTGAATATTGGGAGAGAGGGAGGGAGAGAAGGAAGAGAGGGAAACATGCAAAGAACGAAAGGCAAAGTGCGAAAGAAGAGAAAATGGAAAGAAGATCACTGAGGACAAATGGAGCAAAAAGAGAAATTATGTATTTAAGGAAAAAACATAGAAGTAAACTGAGTAAAAACGGAGAGCAAGAAAAAGACAAGAGAAACAGAAATAAATAAAAGTGAAAAATTAATAGAAAATAACAAACAAACAAAAAGGAAAGCCAGAAGACGGTGGAAAGAAATCTGAAAAAAAAAACGAATGAGAAGAGAAAAGGAAAACTAATAAAAAAACTAAAAATGGAGCAAAATGGAGAAAAAGAAAGCAGTTAAAAAAGAAACCAAGAGATGAAATAAAACCGTAGAACAAACATGAAATGAAAAGAAGCAAAAAGTGCGACGAAGAGAAAGGGAAAATGATGAAAAAGAGATCAAAGGGGAGAGGAAAGAAGGAAAACGAGGTCATGAAAATAAGGTGAAAGTCAAACTAAAAACGGAGAGAGGAAAGAAAAAACGACTAGGAAGAAAAAGATAAAACGATGAAAAGAGGAGATCGGAGAGGAGGGAAGGAAAGGAAAAGAGGTATATAATAAAAAGAGACGTTCGAGATATCCTGCAGGAATCCCAAAACCCCAACAGGGATCCAGCAGCAAAAGTGAAGTCCTGGAATACCCGCAGGAATATTTGAGCTACGGGAACAGGGCGGGGACTCACGTGTCGGAGAAAATATTAAAAAAAAGTACTACCAAAGAACCAGTGAAAAGAGGGCGAGAGAAATCGAGCTGGAGAAAAAGGGAAATGTGAATAGATAAACAGAAAGAGATAAAGAGATAGAAAGAAAGAAAGATAGAAAGAGAAAGAAAAAGGAAAAAAAGAAAGAGCGAGAAAAGTATTTTCAATATTGGAATGATTTTTTTTTTAAATCGAGGGAATTAAAAAGATGACAATCACTTCGGAAATTGGTGAACAAGAGAAAAACGTGAAAATGAGATTATAAAAAAATGACTAAAAACTGGAACAAAAATCCTGAATGCTCAAAGAAAAAAAAAGAAAGCACAGTATCAACCTGAATTAAAAAAGACACCAAATAAAACTACAAAAGCAAGAACCATGAAAAAAGATCATTAAAAGATAAAACGTGTACCGAGCAAGTAACAAAACTGAAATACTGTAAGAAAATGAAAAAGAAAAAATGGCACAAACGCTACAAACTAAGCGTCAATATTTCTAAAGACTGCAAAAATAAAACTAAGACCGAACATCACAAAGGAAAAAATCAAAACACAGGAAAAAACAGGAAGGAACACAAAACGGGAAGAAACACAAAGCCAAAGTAAACCTGAAAATCACAAACAAAAAGCAAACCGAAAACAAACCAGATAACGAACAAATAACAGCGTTCCAGAGCGTCCTTTAGCACCGCCACCACCACCGGACAGGACGCTGTACAGGAGTGGCGGCACAGCGGCGGGCGTCAGCACGGCACAGCACGTCACCGCTGGAGGGACGCATTAGCATGAACAGAGGAAAATGTGCACTCGGATAAACCAGCAAACAAGCAGACAAACAGAAAAATATACAGACAGAAAGATGAATACTGAAACAATCTCACAGACAATTACAACACACACACACACACACACACACACACACACACACACACACACACACACACACCATAAATACACACATGAGCTCACTAATTAAATACAACCAGCATTCTCTCTCTCTCTCTTAGAACTATTACTATTTTTCTCATTAAAATTTCATCAGGCTTTCTTCTTTGATATGACAAAAGCTTTCCTTTCTAATTATTCTCCTCCTGCTTCTTCGCCTCCTCTTCCTCTTCCTCCTCACCGTCATCATTCTCCTTTTCGTACTTCATTCTCTTCCTCTCTTCTTTCGTATGGTTGTTGTATGGTGTGATGGACGTGATTTTTTCCTTTTCACTTTTTTCCTCCTCCTTTTCCTTTTTCTCCTCCTTCTCCTCCTCCTCAGTATCCTTCTCCTATTCCTTTTTCTCTTTTTCTCTTTCACATATGGTTGTTGTATGGTGTGGTGGTAGTGCTTTTTTCCTGTCTCGTTTTTTTTTTCCTTTTCCTTTTCCTCTTTCTCCTCCTCCTCCTCCTCCGTCTCATTCTCTTATTACTTTTCTCTTCACATATGGCTGTTGTATGGTGTGGTGGTTGTGTTTTTTTCCAGTCTCATTTTTTTCCTTTTCCTTTCCCTCTTTCTCCTCCACCTCCTCCTCCTCAGTCTCCTTCTCCTATTCCTTTTTCTCTTTCACATATGGTTGTTGTATGGTGTGGTGGTTGTGATTGCTTTTCTTTTCTTATTTTTCTCCTCCTCCTCTCTCTCTTTCTTTCTCCTCCTCCTCTTCTTCCTCCTCCTCTTCGGTCTCTTTCTCCTTTTCCTTCCTCTCCTCCTCTCTTTTGCATATGGTTCCCTCTATCAACTCGGACAGGGCTTGGCAGGTAGTTGAGAGCTTGATGGAAGGGAGATCAAGGAAAGGGAGGAGAAAAAATAGGGCTTGCCGATGACGCGGAATGAATAAATAAAGTGTGAGAGAGTGACGGCTAGACATATAGATAGATAGATAGACAGATAGATAGATAGATAGAAGTAGACACAGAAAGACTTACGGACACAAAGACAAACACACAAATTAAAACCTCAAAATTCCTCACCAATCTGAAAACCAAACCAAATAAATAACTACAGAGAGATTCCGACATAAAAACACACGGACACATACACAAACACATACAAAAGACTCAAAATTCTTCACAAATCTGGAAACAAAATACCAAACCGTTTCGTGACTGCCAATAATACAACACACCAAACCAAACCAGACCAAACATAGCATTACTTTGCCCCCTTTCCTCCTTTCCTCCTCCTCCTCCTCCTCCTCCACACATACTAACTCAAACAGACTCGGGACAGTACTGCTTCCTCCTTCTTCAGCTGTGACGGGGCAAGATAACGTTCTCATCTATTCCCTGCAACACACCCCCTCTCCCTCCTCACCTTCCCCCCCGTCCCAGAGAAAACGGAGACGCTCACGAAGTCAGTCAAGGGGAAACGGAGATAGATTTATGATATTTCCAAACCATGCGACTGTCACGTACCGAGAAAGTAAGAAAAAACATTCTAATTGAGGTGGGTTTCTCACAACTATTTGAAATTCTAGAGGAAATCTTTGAAGACCTATGTGGCTCATTGTACTCAAATTATTTATACAGTGGAGAAAGATAAAGATTGGTGGAAGGTAAAAAATACTAATGTTTTAAAGGAAAGAACTAAAAGAACTAAAGAACTACAGAAAGAAAAAGGAATGAAGAAAGAAGAACTAAAAGAAAATGCACTAGAGAAAATTACGGAGACTAAACCATTTTTTTTTTAATTCGAAAACTTTTATGATCTCTTGTACTAAAATAAAATGATACATTGGGAAAAGATACAGGTTAGGAGGAGGTAAAGTGTGGAATCTAAAGTGAAAGACGGACGGGGTGGTAACGCGCGTGTCAGGACCACCACACTGAAACCTCCTTGAACTTGAACTTGAGGGGTGGAGAGTGAAAGGGGTGGTGAAAGAATGGGGGTTAGTTGGAGGTAACGTGTGGAATTAAGGTGAAAGATGGACGGGGTGGTAATGCGCGTGTCGTCCCTCACGAGTAAAAGATAGGGAAAGGTATGGGAAGGGAGCGAGAGAGATGGTGAAGGGGAGAGGAAAGGAGAAGGGGAAGGAGAGGGGAGGAGGAAGGATGGGGAAGAAGGGGGAGGAGGACCAGGAAGAGGTGGCGAAGGAAGAAGTGAGAGGAAGGGGGGAAGGGGAGGAAGGTCTGGGGATAAGCTACGGAAAGGTATGGTTCTGGAGAGGTGGTGTGGGGTGAAGGGAAGGGGACAAGAATGGGCAAATAAGGGGAGAAAAGGTTAGGGTGAGGGGAGAAGAGGGGAAGAAGTCAAACATAGCAAAGGGGCGACTAAGGGATAAAGGGAAGGGGAGAGTGGGGGTAATGGAAAGAGAAAGGGAGGAGGAAGAAACAGGGAAAGGAAGAGCGATAAAAAGTGACGAAGGAAAAAGAAAAAAAAACGAGAGAAAGCAGAGAAAGGTGAAAAGGTAGGTAGGTATGGATAAGGAGGCGGAAGGAGAAGTATTGAGAGGTAAGAAAGGGAAGGAGAAAGACAGGGAAGAACAGGAGTGAAAATGAAGAATAATATATATTTTTTATTTTTTCATTTGAAAGATAAGATAAGAAATGTAGCCACACACATGCATCGAATCACTCCCCACAGATGCGACACTCTTGAACGATTTGTTCCGTAGAAGTGGCACCGTTCCGTGGGATGTGTTCCTCTGCATGGTGATTGTAGTCAGCTGGCGAGCCGCTCCTCTCAGTGTGTTTGTGATGCTTCTTGGCACTCCTCAGTCATTGTTATAAATCACCAATCATCCACAGTTACTGTTCAGCAGGTATTGAGAAATGCACCCGCAATGTACGTCAACTGTACGTCGCTGGACATTTGAGTCTGATCACGACTCTGTGTACTCGCCCTGTGCTCACAGAAAATCACCACCACTCGGCTTGGCGCCTCTCTTGACACGACTTCTGGTGCGGGAGTTGATGCCTGGATTTGTCTGTCCGTAGAAATGCTTTGGTTCGTATCTTGGCGAGACGTGGCTGCTGGAGTTGTGCTGGCGGTGCTGTGAGTGGCGGCTGTTGGTGTAGTTGTGTGCAGCATTCCGGCCACTGTTTTGCTGGAAGGAGTCGTTGCTCCACTGTGTCGGCCTCCCGAGGTGCCGAGGTGCTCCTCGCAGCGAGTTAGAGGCGGATCTAACTGGCTGGTGGTGAAGCCTCGAGGTAAAGTTGGGAGACTGAGTGGCTTCCAGCGGCACGGCGTATCTGAAGTAGTCGTGGCCACGGTACAGCTCACGTTCCTTAACGGGGGCGCGGAGGTTACCAAGGTTGAAGCCTACATGTTTTGGACAGGTGGACAGTGGGATCTTTTCTCCCTTAATCAAGATGCCCTAGAAAATGTATTTAGCACCATCCGAAATGCTGGAGGAAACAGTGACGCACCAACTTGTCAAATATTTAAGAAGCTAATAAATGGTATGATGAGCAACCACATATTTCAGTCATCAGTTAGGGCTAACTGTTTGGATGATGCAATGCCTATTTTACAATTCATGAAAATGAGTGACATAGACAAGTTTCATACTTTTGAACTGATTAAACCCAAAGGCAAAGAAGAGAATTCCTCAGGCATTGAGGATGATTTTGAGGAGGAAAATTTAGAAAGCCAGGAGCAAGTAGGAGGCAGTACCATTGATAATGCTCTTTCTGATTATTTTTCATCTTTTAACCCTTGTTTTGATCATGACAAAGAGGTGAGCAGTGACATAGAAGAGCCTGATGATAATTCCTCAAAAAATGACCAACAAAGTAATTGCATAAATTTAGAGTCTTTTCAGAATAATTCGCTGGCAAATTATTTCTCATCTTTTGATCCTTTAAGTGAGGAAAGTAATACAACATTTAATTCCACTTCATATGATGGGACTGAGGAAAATGCAATATCGTATGTAGCAGGTTACATGTGTCATGTAATAAGTAAACATCATGACTGTGAAACTTGTAGATTGAAAGTGACTGGTCCAAATTATGCAGTCACATCTGATAATATATACCAAGCACTAAAAGATTCAGAAAATAAAAGATATTTAAAGTATCCTAGCAAATTGGTCATTGAAATGATCAAAGAATATGAATTCATTTTTAGGGCACATATTAAAGACTTTATTTTCAAGTCGAATGTGAGTGCCAATATGTTAGAGGTAATGAAAAATAGGACTGAAAGAAAAACGATTTATGTGAGGAACCTCACAAAATTATGATGAAAAAATATGTTAGTGTGAGAATTCATTACTATGTAAAGTTCTTTAATAGAAATTTAGGAAAAAGGGGAAGAGGTGAAAGTATTGGAGACTGTGGTGAGAAACGGAATAGGAAATTAGCAAAATTGCACATACTTAATAATACCTATATAGTACATAATACTATTTTGTATCTTTACAGAAAAAAGGATTTTCTAATCTCAAGGATATGTATGCTGCTTGAAGTAAATTATGCTTTATTTTGTGCCTGTTTCTTGATTTTGTTTATCTGCTGTATGTTTGTGCTTGCTTGATTTGTGTTTATGCTTACCTTATATGCTTTGTTGGCCTATGCATCTGCTTGCATGTGTGAAATGCATGTTATTTTATATGTACTTCAGATAATCTTTATAAGTTCTGCTTTTTACACATGTTTGCTTTTAGTCTTCTTCAAGTTATGTCCTTGTGTAAGACAGGTATAAACCAATTTATATGGCCTGGTATTATGTACCTTTTCTAAGTGAGTGTACTCGTCTATTTGTTGTGTAACTTTCTTTAGTATTCTCATTCCTATATTGCATGAGATTATTGCTTTGTATTACTGTCTGATTATCTTTCTTTACTTTGTATAATTATGAGACCAATATTTCTTTCTCATATTTTCTTTTGCTTGTGTGTCTGTGTTCATGCATTTTCTATAGCTCAATGCATGCCATGTATCTATATGGCTGCAAATATTGGTTGTATATAATTTATAGACAAATAACTAACTACTTTATAGTTATTCTTATGTTTTGTCCAATATTCTAATTAACTTATATAGTAATATATATATATATAACTAGATATATATCTATATATATATATATATATATATATATATATATATATATATATATATATATATATATATATATATATATATATATATAGATATATATATATATATATATATATATATATATATATATATATATATATATATATATATATATGTGTGTGTAAAATACACTTATGAACTATGGTCTTCGCAGTTACCACCCACCACTAATGAAAGATATCATAATAATCATATAATACATAATGAATGATGAAAAATAAATATTGTTGATACATAAAGTCAAAATAAGATCTACGCATACATATGATACAAACTACAGAGCGATAAGGTCACAAGAAGATGAAGAGGAGACCGTGCACTTGCAGACGACATACTTGATATAGTTTGGCGTCGGCCCAACAGATGGCGCAACTGGTCTATATCTGCCTCACATTTTGTTTATCGCTTTTAGGTAGAAGCTTTCCCATCTTTCTTCTATAGTCTTTGATCTGGGCAGTGTGGGTAAAACAAAGGCGCATCGGTGCCGTCACGCCGAGCCAGTGTGCTGCGGAAAGTGTCAGAGTGAGGGTGTATCCATGTGCCGTGTGTGTTAAGGTCCCCGGCGGGTGTGTCGCGCGTGCTGAGGCGGGCGGCGGCGTGCTGAGGCGAGGCGAGGCGAGGATCAGGTGAGAAACGGTGTGGTGGTTGTTGCAGGAAGGGACGCGGCGTATGGACAATGGTTGAGGCAGGGGAGGCCGGTGGGGAGGATGGAGTGAGTGCCCTGCTGCCTGAAGCCTTGTCCTGCCAGTTTGCTCCTTCCCGCGAGACTATTCTTGATTATTACAGTGATTATGAAGCTTGTCCATGTTGAGAATCGCCTGGGGAGTGAATTGAAGGTATTTAAAGGCGTATAATTAGTAATATTTGAAGGAGGTTGTTCCGTGCTGTGATTGGCTGCCGGCCGTGGCGTCATCGGTGCCTGGGTGGTGATGTTGACGCCGCGGCGATGATCGGAGTGTGAGTCGCGCTCTGCCCCGCCCCGACGAGAAGGGCGGGGCGGCCGGCGTGTGTGTAGCATGAACGGGGCATCATTCTGACACAGTGCCGAGGAATGAGTGTGAAGGAACCGGGGAGCGCGAGTGTGAGGGAGTGATGAGGAGAGAATCGTCGCACCTCAGGCTGCTGTGAAGGAAGGAGGGAGGGGGAAGGGAGGAGAGGAGGGTCTTAGGGTCAGCAAGACAAGCCGCAGCAAGTCTCGATAGTGTGTTAATTTTACGTAATGCATCTTTTATTACACTGTTTTTTTTTGTTTTTTTTTTACATTGCAGCCTATTGCGCCGGTAGGCTTCTTCCCGGTGGATCCTGATGGTCGGTCCAAGGCTTCTTTCCGGTAGGTCCTGATGGTCGGCCCAGCCCGTTTTGGCGCAGGCGAGTGTTTATAGTGGCGCCATCTTGCATTGGCTCATGCTGCCCTCCCAGAGCTCATCTTTGATCCTAGAATCTAGAGTCCGGGTTGACAGGTGGTCTTCTGGACAGCATGTGGGTAGTTTTAAGCCACTCGGCGGCGGCTGAAAAATCCCAGCTTGGTGGCACCGGGCGGGGATTGAACTCGCGTCCTCCTGAACACGAGGCCGTTACTATGACGACTCAGCCACCGCCTCCCCATACTTGGTGTTCTTCATCCTTAGCTCGTCCATAAGGCTTCCGGTAATGATGTAACGAGCGAAGTATCCTGAGCTCGTCAAGGTTCCGTATTGGTGTTTCGAGCCGGGTGTCGTTCCGTGCGGGTCCAAATGAAGCTGCCCGGCGCGTCGTTTCATCACGACACATTAAGCCTAACCAAAGCTCTGAAACTCGTATACTTCACCTAACGCAACCTTTGAAATACAGCTTTTATTTGTTTCGGTGTTTTATTCAACATGTACAGTATCTCTCTCTCTCTCTCTCTCTCTCTCTCTCTCTCTCTCTCTCTCTCTCTCTCTGCTTTATTTTTAGTGGTCTCTTTTATTTTCTGACACCTGAACTCCCGTCTTATTCCTGGGGGTATTCCAGGATTCCACCAAAATATGACTAAGGCTAACCAGTCACCAGGTATTGTAGGTACTCTGAATCACGCCACCAAACAAGGGACTATAAGAGGTTGTTACACTCGCAGCTTGACCGATTACTGAGGACATGACGATCGGGAACGGAACTCTAGAAGAATACACACACCCATGACAAACCATTAACGCTAACCCAGTCTAGAGTGTGGGGATTAGAAAAGAATAAAGGGAAGGACTGCTTTAAGTTTTAACAAGGTATTGATATGATTAGCGATATCCCACACCCTTTAACTAGCTTGTCTTACTCCCTGTCATCCCTTCTGCCACTCTCTGCCCGCCTTTAACCTCCCCCCCAATCCTTAGTATTATCATCTTCCCACCTTCCAACCTCCCCCAGCCAATCCTCTCCAATCCCCCACTTCCCTCCATCCCCTAACTGCTCTCCCCAAACTCCTGCTTCTCCTCCATATCCTTCACCGGTTCATTTTTCCTCCCTCTCCCACAGCTCTTCCTTCTCCTCTCGTCTGCCGGCTTCCCTCACCCCCCATCTCTCTCTCTCTCTCTCTCTCTCTCTCTCTCTCTCTCTCTCTCTCTCTCTCTCTCTCTCTCTCTCTCTCTCTCTCTCTCTCTCTCTCTCTCTCTCTCTCTCTCTCTCTCTCTCTCTCTCTCTCTCTCTCTCTCTCTCTCTCTCTCTCTCTCCGGTGCTTCTCCTTCCTCCTTCCTCCCTCCATGATGAATGGCCGAGGAAGGGACGGCTTGTAATACGGGGATGATAATCATCTGCTGAGGATGAGTATTTTGTTTTGGGATTTACGGAGGCGAGTTTCTTCCTTTACCAACACGAGCTACGTGAGGCTTAATTTTCTCGTTAGTTAATCACGGTGTCTAGTTAGTTTGTAGTTTCTTTTTTAATGGTGTAGTTTTCGCCTATGTGTCACTTTCGGGGATCATCTGGCAACAGTAGTTGATATTTATAGTCCCGCTTGTTTTAATATTTTTTTGTCAGTCTTCATAGTTATTAAGGCGGACAATGCGTTTAGTGTGTGTGTGTGTGTGTGTGTGTGTGTGTGTGTGTGTGTGTACACCGTCAGACAAATCTGCTTGAATCACAAAAGGTATTTGCAAATATCATGGAACACACCTGTTATATGTTACTGATGTCGTCTAAAACAATTATAATGATAACTAATAATTTGTTATGATTGATAGATACAAAAAGATATATATAAACATAAAGAAAGATATATAGTGATAATTTATGCAACTAACTGAAAAAATAAAGCAGAGGTAGAAAAAAGAATGTTAATAAATCAACGGAAAGAAGGAAGGAGGATGGAGGGAAGAAGGAGAAGAGGGAGAGGTAGGAAAAGGTTAAGTTGAATATTGCAAGAGAGGGAGGGAGAAGGAAGAGAGGGAAACATGCAAAGACCGAAAAGGAAAGTGCGAAAATGAGAAAGGAAAGATGATCGCTGAGGAGAAATGGAGGAAGAGAAATGATTCACAGAGAAAAATGGAAAAGAAAACTGAATGATAATGGAAAGAAAAAGTGAAAGGATGAGAAAAGAAAAAAAAGGTTGAGGAGGAAAAGGAGAGGAAGCGAAGAAGAAATGATAAACGAAAGGCCGGAAAGGAGAAAAAACTAATTACAGAGGAATACAAAATGAAGAAAGATTAAAAAAAAGCAAGCGAGGAAAAGTGGAAAAGAACGAACGAGCTAAAAGAAAATTAAGAAAATGGTGGAAAGAAACCCAAGAAAAACAAGAAGAAAAAAAAATGAAGGAGAGGTGGTGGTGGTGGTGGTGTTAGAGACGTTCTGGAGTGTTATTGAGTATTGTTTCTTCGTTTTTTTTTTTTTTTGTTTGCTTTTAGTTTGTTTCTTCTTTGTTTCTGGTATATTTCTTGTTTGTTTCTCGTTTCTCTCTGGTTTGTTTGTTGTTTGTCTCGTGTTTGTTTCTGGTATGCTTTTTGTTTGATTCTGGTTTCTTTCTTGTTTTGATCGTGTTTTGATACATTTTTTGCATAAGTAATTTTTGGTCTTTTGGTTTAAGATTCGTTTTAGCAACGTGCCAGTATTTCATTACCTACCTTATGAAACATCACTAGCTCTTCATATATCTTTTCTACAAACGTTCAACAATCATGGAAACGCTTTCAAAATCCACTTCAAGGACTATTTTTTTTTATTGCAGAAAATAGTGGATAATATTCACGAAAGCGTAGCCTCCTCTGGCGGCGGCGGTCCAGCGGTGTTGGGAGAAATACCTCCTCGCAGAAATAAGTCGCATATGTGTGTGTTGGGGGTCCAGGGGCCCCTGGTTAGAAAGGGTGGCGATGGGGCGAGGCCCCTGATGGATGTCAGGTCGTAAGTGCGGTTGCAGTAGTTTAAATATGCTCCCGCACCCAAAACCCCCGATTTCTCACGGGTCCCCCAAGTTGAACCTCACTGCGAGGTATTTTGCGGCTGCGGCAGCGGGCCCACAAAAGTCAAGTCAATCTTTTAGTCATTTCCGTAGAAAAATACTGCCTGCATGATAAACACCATTATATTTTGTCCAAAAATAAGCAGTCTGCATTTCGAAATTAGTAACGTCATTAAAACGAATCTTTTCCGTCATTTTTTTTACATTCTTTAGAAATATCCTTGCTTAGTTGAGTTTCTTTTTTCTTTTAGTAGTTCAGTTTTATGTCAAGTACACGTTTTATCTTCATCCTCTTTTATTGTGTTTTGTTTTTGTAGTTTTATTTCGTAATGAGTTTTTTTCCTTTGGATCTCGTGCTGTTTTTTTGTTTCGAGTATTCCAGATTTTTTATTCAGTTTTTGAAGTAAGTTTTTTTCATCATTTCCGTGTTTTTGTTCTCTTTTTCACCAAAGTCTTCAGTGATTGATATATTTTTACTCCCCTCATTATTTTCTGCTTCAGTAATTTATTTTTATTCCAATATTTGAACTTTTTTTCGTTTTCTTTCCTTTTCTTTAATTCTTTCTCTTCCTTTATTTGTGTCCATCTATATTTCTTTTTCTTGCGCTTTCTCTCATTTCAGTGGTTCTTTCGGTGTACCACCTTGCATATATTTTCCCTGACACCTGAGTTCCCGCCTTGTTCCCGTAGCTCAAATGTTCCTGCGGGTATTCCAGGACTCCACATTTGCTGCAGGATTCCTGTTGGGGTTCTGAAATTCCTGCAGGATATCCCGAATGACCGCTTTTGTTACCTCGTTCTCCTTCTTTCCGTCTCTTCTCCCCGCCCACCTTCTCTTCACCCTTTTCTCTTTCTCTTCGTCATTGTTTTTTCATTCTTTTCGTTTCCTTTTTCATTCGATTTCCTTTCTTTTCATATTTTTCACTTCGTTCTCGTTTTTCGTTTTATTTTTCATTTCGTTTTGTTCTCCAATTTTCTTCAAGAGCTGCTCTCCTTAATAATCATCATTCAATTTTCTATCATCTCTTTTTTTTGTGTGTGTGTGTGTGTGTGTGTGTACTTTTTCTCTCCACGCGCCTTTTCCTTTCCTTCATTTCCTTTTTTTTTTTTTTCTTGTTTTTCTTGGGTTTCTTTCCACCATTTTCTTAATTTTCTTTTAGCTCGTTCGTTCTTTTCCACTTTTCCTCGCTTGCTTTTTTTTAATCTTTCTTCATTTTGTATTCCTCTGTAATTAGTTTTTTCTCCTTTCCAGCCTTTCGTTTATCATTTCTTCTTCGCTTCCTCTCCTTTTCCTCCTCAACCTTTTTTCTTTTCTCATCCTTTCACTTTTTCTTTCCATTATCATTCAGTTTTCTTTTCCATTTTTCTCTGTGAATCATTTCTCTTCCCTCCATTTCTCCTCAGCGATCATCTTTCCTTTTCTCATTTTTCGCACTTTCCTTTTCGGTCTTTGCATGTTTCCCTCTCTTCCTTCTCTCCCTCCCTCTCTTCCAATATTTAACTTAACCCTTTCCTACCTCTCACCCTCCTTTCCCTCCTTCCCTCCATCCTTCCTTCCTTCCTTCCTTCCTTCCTTTGATTTCTTAACATTCTTTCTTTCTACCTCTTCTTTATTTTTTTTCAGTTATTTGCATAAGTTATCACTATATATCTTTCTTTATATTTATATATCTATCTTTGTATCTATCTATCTATCTATCAATCTATCTATTTACGTATCTTATTACAGGGTTATCGTTTCCTCTCATCACAACATATCTTCAGTAATTTTTCCTCCTTACTCTCGCCTCCACACACGTGTTCCTATCATCCCTCCTTGCTTTCCTCCATCCCTCTCCAATATAGTTGTTTTTCTCTCCCTTTTTCGTGGCCTGGCACCGACACTATCTCCTCCTCACTCACCTGCTTTCCTCTTCCTCCTCCTTTGTCCTTCTCTCCCTTCCTCTCTTCTACTTTTGATACTTCGTCTTTCTCACTTCTCTTCATCCTTCATTTACCTGCAGCTTTTCCATTATATGATTTCCTTCTCCCTCCTTTCCTCTTCTTCTCTCTCCTCTCCCTTTTCTTCACTTTCTGTACGCCCCTCCCTCTGTTCATCTCATCCTTTATTTTCCCCGCAACTCTCCCTTTCTTCTCCCTCCTCCCCCTCTGTTCTCCACTGTAGATATTATTACTTCTCTCTCGTTCTGTCTATCTTCTCTCCCTTCCCTTCCCTTTTCTCCACTTTAGATATTCTCCCTTTCTTCCTTCCTCTATTCCTCCGTTTCTCTCCAACTCTTCCATCAACAGAACCTCTCCCTCTTTCCCTTTCATTCCTTCTCCCTCCTTCCTCCCTCTGCATCCTTGACCTCTCCTCCTTTCCTCTCCTTCCTTCTCCCTCCTTTTCCTCCTCCTCCCTCACACTGCAGATAAATATACCTCTCTTCCCGTCTCCTTCCCCCCTCCCCCTCCCTTCCCCCTTGCATAATCCTCCCATTCATTCATCACGCAGACAATCTCCCATTTCTTAAGACTAAAGTTGCTACTAATTGCGCCAGGTGAGCTCCCCTTGACCCCCATCCCCCCTCTCCCATGCTTACCTGACCGGCATACCTCCCTCCCCACTCCTTCCCTTTCCTTCCATTCCCTTCCCTTTCCATCCCTTCCCTTCCCATCCCTTTCCTTCCCATCCCTTACCTTCACTTTCTTTCCTAGCCCTGCCCTTCCTTCCCTTCCCCTTCCTTCTCTCCCTTCCTGTCCAATTTCCTCCTCTCTCCTTCCCTTCCTTCCCATGCTTTCCTGGTGGCCCCCTCTCTTCCTTTCTCTTCCTTCCCTTCCTCCTTTCTCTCCCTTCCCTTCCTCATACTACCCTACGACTTTCCTCCCTTCACCACCTTCCTCCTCCTCACATCCCTTCCTTATCGTTAGTAAGCGACTCCTTCCCCATCTTTTTTCCTACCTTCTTTTAACTTTCCTCCCTCCCCTTCTCTCCCCTTCCCATAAGTATCTTCTCCCTCTCCTCCTCCCACCCTTTTCCATCCAAGTCATACTAACCTTCCTCGCCTTTCTTTCTCCTTCCCATAACTACCTGCTCCCTTCTCCTTTCCCCCTTTTTACACACCATTCTTTAAACTTTCTCTTCCCTCTCTCTCCTCCCTTCCCCTTCACCTCGCCCTCTCCCCCTCCCTGCTCCCTTCCTTCTTACTCACCATTCTTGCAATTTCTTTCTCCTCCCCTTCCCCATTACTATCTGCTCCTCCTCCCTCCTTCCCCTCCATTTTCCGCCATTCTGTGTATTTTCCTTCTCTCCATTTTCCATTCCCTTTCTTTCCTTTTTCCCCTTTATTATATTCTACCCTCTTCCTCTCCTCCTTCCTTCCTTTTGTACTTTCCTCCCTCCCTTTCTCCCCCTTCCCTTACCCACCTGCTCCCTCTCCTCCTTTCCTATCCTTTAATAATCCTTACCTAAGTGTTCCTTCCTCCCTCCTTCTCCCACCCATTCTTATACATTCCCCTCTCCTACTCCCTCCTTTCCCATGCCTACCTGTCTCCTCTTCCTCCATCCCCGCCACCTGGAGGACACAGGCTGCACTGGCACACCTGGCACGTCAATCACCACCTGACAGCGTCAGGGGCTGGGGGCTAAAATGGGCACAACTTAGGTCTCCTGCTGGGACATTTTATTGCCTGCAAATTTGTTCCGTGGTTAGAATTATTATTGCCGACGAAGGTTTTGTTTTTACGTGTCCAATTTGTCTGTTATAGTCTGTCTGTCTGTCTGTCTGTCTGTATGTGTGTGTCTGTTGTATGTATGTGTGTTTGTGTGTATGTATGTCTGTATATATGTGTCTCTGTCTGTAGGTATGTATGTCTGTGTTTGCTCTCTCTCTCTCTCTCTCTCTCTCTCTCTCTCTCTCTCTCTCTCTCTCTCTCTCTCTCTCTCTCTCTCTCTCTCTCTCTCTCTCTCTCTCTCTCTCTCTCTCTCTCTCTCTCTCTCTCTCTCTCTCTCTCTCTCTCTCTCTCTCTCTCTCTCTCTCTCTCTCTCTCTCTCTCTCTCTCTCTCTAGTCTAGCGTATATAGTAAAAGTTTTTTTACTTTATCGTCTCAATGGTAGAGGAGTGATTCATTTGTTTCATCCTCTTTCCTCTGTCGTTAATCAGCCTGGGGAATATTGCGTCTTTTCCCATTTCTTTGCATCTTTTAAGCACCATTTCCTTTGCTTAATTATTTACTGAGATTACACTTGTTATATATTTAAATTATTTAGTTCTTTCATTGGGTATTCATTGTGCATGTTCCTTACTTTTTTTATTACCTGGACGCTCATTGTTTTTTTACATGTTACACCGTTTATTCATACATTTTATTTTTTCACCTTTTAATCACCTCTTTACATTTTCACCTTTTATTCGGACTTCTTTCACCACTTTTATTCATACTTTTTAACATTTTGCTCTTCTGTTCATATTCTTTTCACCTTTTATTCGTTTTTTCGTATTTCTGCATCTACCTGCCCGGCCTCGGTTACCTGAGGAGAGTACAATACAGGCAGACTTCGTGCTCTAATTACTCCTCACGCCCAAGGTCAACATACATTTTTCTAACTTTCGTATCATTTTATTTTTGTCCGTAACGTTCTGCTCAGTTCCGTTTTTTTCCGTGCAGCGCCGGTGCCGGTGTTTTCCTCGTGTGACTCTTCTTGTCTTTGGTTTTACCCTTTAATAAGGGGACAGGGCCTTTGCACAAAGGCGGCCCTGTAAGGGGGCGAGCAATTCAAAACTCCAGGGGCTAGTAGGGGACACCTCCGCCTCCGCCACAGCCACGGTATCAGCCGGCGAGCAGCGACGAGACACGGAACCGGCAGGCGCAGGCAGCAGCCCGGTGGGACCCGGGCGAGCAGCCAGACGGTCAACTTCACCGGCGGACCGGAAGGGCGGGTGGGCCGCTCACCTGAGGACTGGGACTTCGCGTAATGTGTGTGACTCGTGCTGCTCTTTTGTTTTTAACTTGTTCCGTTTATAAGTCTGCGGATGTGTGTTTATTTTTACTTTACCTGAATATGGGACGAGTTTATGTGCATTTCCGTGTTTTTTTTCCTTATACGTGTGTGTGTGTGTGTGTGTGTGTGTGTGTGTGTGTGTGTGTGTGTGTGTGTATACATTGGTATCATGTGATTTCTGTTTGCATATTTGCTGTATTTTCGTGGGGGTGTGCTGTGTGCCAGTAACTAGAACTGTTTCTTTTGTTTGTTTTAGGTATATTGATATCTTTTTTGTGTTATTTGTGTTTCTCTCTGATTTTGGGTGTTGTCCCCTGTAATTTTTTTGTTTTATTACAAGGAAACAAAAAACACCTTCAGTGTATAATTTAATCGTGGGTACTTTTCGTCAATTTGAGTATATCATTACAAAGTACACATTAAAGCAAGCGTGTGTATGAGATAACATTAAATATTCAGAAAGTTCTCCACCAAAAGATTTAATTGTATTTTTCATTTATGGAGAAAGGTGGGTTTGTGTCTTCATGCCGCCGCACATCCATGTAAAGTGTTGAAGTGTGTGTGTGTGTGTCATGTAAAGTGTTGAAAGTGTGTGTGTGTGTGTGTGTGTGTGTGTGTGTGTGTGTGTGTGTGTGTGTGTGTGTGCGCAGCATACGACACCAATATATCCACCTCTTTTCCTCTTTTCACCTCCTTTCACCACCACCATCACCATCACCCAACTGCCCTCCATCTCTTCCTCCACCTCCCATACCACAACCCATCCCAAAACCGCCATCCATCTCTCCCTACTTTTCGACTCACTCACTTCATCTCCTCGGTCGATTACTTCCAAATTCTTGAACTCAAACCAACTCTGGAAGAAATTAGAAATAACAGTTTAACCATATCTGTCGAGTCGATGTAACACAGACATTGGAAGGAGTTTCTTTTCAAACCGAGTCATCAGGCCATCGGAACAGTCTTCCCTCAAGTAGTAAACGCGAATAACATCAACTCCTTCAAATATAGAATCGACCGTCATTTACTGCGTCGTGAGTAAACTGAATAACGATAGGCTTTTCATCCGATTCTCAATATCAGTGCTTTCATCTGCCCCTCAATATCGAGGTGCTTTCATCTGATTCTCAATATCGGGCTTTTCATCTTTACCTCAATATCGAGGTGCTTTCATCTGCTCCTCAATATCAGGCTTTCATCTGATTCTCAATATCGAGGTGCTTTCATCGATTCCTCAATATCGAGGGTGCTCATCACTCCTCAATATCGAAAGCTTTCATCTGCTCCTCAATATCAAATTGCTTTCATCTGATTCTCAATATCGAGGCGCTTTCATCCTCCTCAATATCAAGGTGCTTTCATCTGATTCTCAATATCAGGTGTTTTCATTCACTCCTCCAATATCGAGGTGCTTTCATCTGCTCCTCAATATCAGGTGCTTTCATCTGATTCTCAATATCGAGGTGCTTTCATCCGCTCCTCAATACTGCTGCGCTTTCATCTGATCTTCAGCCATCAAGGTGCTTTCATCTGATTCTCAATATCGAGGTGCTTTCATCTGCTCCTCAATATCGAGGTGCTTTCATCTACCCTCAATATCGAGGTGCTTTCATCTACTCAATATCGAGGCTTTCATCTGCTCCTCAATATCGAGGGTGCTTTCATCTGATTTCTTACTATCGAGGGTGTTTTCATCTGATTTCAATATCGAGGTGCTTTCATCTGATTCTCAATATCAGGTGTTTTCATCTGATTCTTCAATATCGAGTGCTTTCATCTGATTCTCAATATCGAGGTGTTTTTCATCTGATTCTCAATATCGAGGGGTACTTTCATCGATTCTTTCAATATCATTGCTTTCATCTGATTCTCAATATCGAGGTGCTTTCATCTGATTCTCTCAATACGAGGTGCTTTTCATCTGCTCCTCAATATCGAGGAAGCCATCTACTCCTCAATATCGAGGTGCGCCATCTGCCTCAATATCGAGTGTTTTCATCTGATTCTCAATATCGAGTGCTTTCATCTGATTCTCAATATCGAGGTGCTTTCATCTGATTCTCAATATCGAGGTAGCCATCTGATTCTCAATATCGAGGGTCACTGCTTTCATCGATTCTCAATATCGAGGTGCTTTCATCTGATTCTCAATATCGAGGTGCTTTCATTCGATTCTCAATATCAAGGTTGCTTTCATCTGATTCTCAATATCGAGGTGCTTTCATCTGATTTCAATATCGAAGTGCTTTCATCTGCTCCTCAATATGAGGTGCTTTCATCTGCTCCTCAATATCGAGTGCTTTTCATCTGATTCTCTCAATATCAAGGTGCTTTCATCTGCTCCTCTGGCCTTATCGAGGTGCTTTCATCTGATTCTCAATATCAAGGTTTCATCTGCTCCTCAATATTTAGGTGCTTTCATCTGCTCCTCAACATCGAGGTGCTTTCATCTGATTCTCAATATCAAGGTGCTTTCATCTGCTCCTCAATATCGAGGTGCTTTCATCTGATCCTCAATATCGAGGTGCTTTCATCTACTCCTCAATATCGAGAAGCGCATCCGATTCTCAATATCGAGGTGCTTTCATCTGCCTCAATATCGAGTGTGCTTTTCATCGATTCTCAATATCGAGGTGCTTTCATCCTCCTCAAGCCCCAAGTGTATGGCGATGTGAGCAGATTAAATCAACGGGCAAGGACCTCGTAATGAGCCAATAGGCTTGCCTACCTGCATTTATGTTTCTTCCACCAGCACCTGCCATTGTTCTTCACCCTCTTCCTCCACTCTTCCACCACCTCCACCTTTCCTCCACTTCCTCAACCACCACCACAGCACTCTTTCTCTCTCCACTCTCCTTATCACATCCATCTATCCCTCCACCTTCATTTCTTTCTCCACCTTCCATTCACCATTCTTCCCCTCTTTCCCACCTCCTCATCAAGTCACACTCTTGCGCACACCAATCTGAGAGATTAGATGAAGTGTATCAGATGGGTGAGAAGGTTGATGACAGAGGTGAAGTGGATGACGAAGACGTAATGGATGCTGCAGGTGCTTTGTGGGTGGAAGAATGGACAGTGCGTGAGATGGCGGGTTGAGTGCGGGAATGGCGTGGGACAGTGGGAAGTCGTGGGTTGGGCTAGATGGGTGAGGAAAATGAGTTAATCAGGTGAAGATGGGTGAAAGACAGGCATAGGGTGTTGGGGTGGTCAGAAGGGTCAGGAGGTTGGAGGTATTGGTGGGGGTCCTGTAATCGTAGGGGCTAGCCATCCCTCTTCATTAAGTTCTTCATAATTAGTAAGTGCGTAGAAATTAAATTGCTCTGAAGTCATGCATTTTCGTTGTTGAAGTGTGTTGTTGCTACAGGGGAAGCGGTGAGGAAAGGGAGGGAGAGAGGAGGAGGAAGGTGGAGAAAGGGAGGGAGCTATGGAGGGGTGATGGTGTGTGTGATGAGGCAAGAAAAAAATATGTAAATGGAAGAAAAGATAAATAAAAGGTGATGAAAAAAGGGCTGTAGATTAGAATGATAATATTCAAGATTGTTGAGAGTGTGTTGTTACTTCTGAAGGGAAGCGGTGAGAAGGAGGAGAGGAGGAGGGAGGAAGGTGGAGAAGGGAGGGCTATGGAGGGGTGATGAGGTGTGTGAAGGACAGAGAAAAATATGTAAGAGTGGAAGAAAGATAAATAAAAAGGTGATGAAAAAGGGCGTGATTAGAATGATAATGACTAAAAGATTTAGGTAGGAAAAAGGAGTAAGAGGAGACAAGAGGAGGAAGAATAGACAAGAGGAGTTAATTAAAAAGAAAAAGCAAAAGCAAGAGTTCAAATAGAAAAAGTACAGCAGAAGGAGGAGGAGGAGGAGGAGGAGGAGGAGGACTGATAGTTAGGAGAGAAACAAGGAGAGGAAGGTGATAGATACTTTGAAAAAGCGCGAGGGGATAAGCATGAGGAGGAGGAGGAGGGAGGATGTATAGATGAAGGATGGAAGAGGAGGAGGAGGAGATTATGAGGTGATAAAGTGGCCTCATCCAGGGAAAAGTGGCGTGAAGCAAGGCCGTCTGGAAGCGCAGGGCACTGCAGAAAGGCACTTGGAAGATATTATAGCAATATAGGTCACAGGTGTGGTCTGTCAGTCCATGGCGGCGCGTACCTTACCCCAAGCTGACTTCGACTGACTATGGTATTTTCGTACTTACTGATCGACAGGACTGGATTTTCGATCGACTGATCATTTCAAGGTGACTGTTTGCCTAACCACTTGACTAGCTAAGCTGACAGACCTGGTTTACTTATTGACTGACTAATTGGCCGATGATGCTACGACGAGTCACTCACTACCTTGTACCGATTTGTTGGCTAACCCAGGTGACTGAGTGATTGAGCATTGGCTGGTTAACTAATTGCCTAGTTAAGTGTTGTTACTCACTTACAGACTGACTGGTTCTGAAGGATTGACTGACTGATTGGCTAATTCTACTGCCTACTGATTTACTAACTGTCTGCCTGCATGTTGGTTTGGTGGTCAGTGGTGATAGAATAATGATAATAATGCATAATAATAATAATAATAATAATACATAATAATAATAATATTAATAGAATATAATAATTATATTAGTTACAATAGGTGTAATCAGTGAAAGTGATAATAATAATAATAATAATAATAATTATGATAATAATAATAATAATAGTAATAATAATAATAATAATAGTTAATAATAATAATAATTATAATAATAATATTAATAATATTAATAATAATTATAATAATATAATTATTATTATTATTTTTATTATTATTATCATTTGCAGAGATAATGTGGAGAGAGAGAGAGAGAGAGAGAGAGAGAGAGAGAGAGAGAGAGAGAGAGAGAGAGAGAGAGAGAGAGAGAGAGAGAGAGAGAGAGAGTCGCATCTCTTTGACCTTCTTGCTGGACGCTGGTTGCTGCAGGTCGATAAGGGTCAAACGCCTCGTTGTCGTGCGTATTGATTTTATCGTTTCTTCCATTTCCTTATTATTTATATTATTATTGTGTTTTTAGTTATTGCAATTATTGTTTATTATTATTATTATTATTATTATTATTATTATTATTATTATTATTATTATTATTCTTATTCTTCTTCTTATTATTATTATTATTATTTTTTTTTTTTATTTATTATTATTATTATTATTATTATTATTATTATTATTATTATTATTATTATTATTATTATTATCATTATTATTATTATTATTATAATTATCATTATTATTATTACATGTATTATTATTATTATTATTATTATTATTATTATTATTATTATTATTATTATTATTATTATTATTATTATTATTATTATTATTATTATTATTATTATTATTATTATTATTATTATTATTATTGTTATTGTTAGTATTAATTGTATTTTTATTAAATGTTATCTTTTCTTACATTGCTGTCGGTGTTCCTGCCTGGTATTTGTTTCATCTATAATCATTGCCATGTTTGTTACTTGCCATAATATTGAAATTTTTTATCACTATTATAATATTACATGCCTTCTTAATATTTTTTTTTTTACAACAAAGGAGGCAGCTCAAGGGCACAAAAAAGAAAACAATAATAAAAAAAACGCCCGCTACTTCGCTGCTCCTAAAAAGATACAAAAGAGGTAATGAAAGTAAGATCAAATACGGAGGAGAGATGTACTGATACCCTCCTCTTGAAAGAGTTCAAGTCGTAGGCAGGAGGAAATACAGATGAAGGAAGATTGTTCCAGAGTTTACCAGCGTGAGGGATGAAAGAGTGAAGATGCTGGCTAACTCTGCATAAGGGGTTTGGACAGTATAGGGATGAGCATGATAGAAAGTCGAGCAGCGGGGCCGTGGGAGGGGGGAGGCATGCAGTTAGCAAGTTCAAAAGAGCAGTCAAAGGTGGAAATATCGATAGAAGATAGAAAGAGAGGCAACATTGTATGGAATTTAAGAGATAGAAGACTATCAGTAAGAGGAGGAGAGCTGATGAGACGAAGAGCCTTAGCCTCCACTCTGTCCAGAAGAGCTGTGTGAGTGGAGACCCCCACACGTGATATGCATACTTCATACGAGGGCGGACAAGGTCCCTATAAATGGAAAGCATCTGTGCAGGGGATAAGAACTGGCGGAGACGGTACAGAACGCCCAGCCTCGAGGAAGCTGATTTAGTAAGAGAAGATATATGAAGTTTCCAGTTGAGATTTTGAGTTAAGGATACACTGAGGATGTTTAGTGTTGAAGAAGGTGAAAGCTGGGTGTTGTCGAAGAATAGGGATAGTTGTTTGAAGATTGTGTCGAGGATAGGTGGAGAAACTGGCGTTGAAGGACACCAGGTTCTTCTTGCCCCAATCGGAAATAATAGTAAGGTCTGAGGCTGGTTCTGCAGCCTCCAGCCTTGAGTCGTTAAGTTCCTGAAGGTGGGTCTTCTATTAAAAGAAGTTGAGTAATGCAGAGGAATCATCGGCGTAGGAATGGATAGGACAGTTCGTTTTGGAAAGAAGATCTTCAATGAACAACAGAAAGAGTGGGAGATAGGACAGAACTCTGTGGGACACCACTGTTAATAGATTTAGGAGGAACAGTGACCGTCTACCACGGCAGAAATAGAACGGTCAGAAAGGAAACTGGAGATAAAGGTACAGAGAGAAGGATAGAAACCGTAGGAAGGTAGTTTAGAAAGAAAGATTTGTGCCAGACCCTATCAAAAGCTTTTGATATGTCCAGCGCAATAGCAAAGTTTCACTGAAATGGCTAATAGAGGATGACCAAGAGTCAGTTAAGAAGGCTAGGAGATTACCAGTAGAACGCCCCTTTGCGGAAAAACCCTTCTTAGGCACAGACTGTATGAAGGCATACTTCCAGCAAGAAGGAAAGGTAGATGTTGACAGGCAGAGGCGAAAGAGTCTGACCAGGCAGGGTGACAGCACGGAGGCACAGTTTTAAGGACAATAGGAGGCACTCCATCAGGTCCATAAGCCTTCTGAGGATTGAGGCCAGAGAGGGCGTAGAAACATCATTTTGAAGAATCTTTATAACAGGCATAAAGGAGTCAGAGGGGTATGAGTAGGAGGAATATGCCCAGAATCGTCCAGAGGGAGTTTTTAGAAAAAGTTTGAGAGAAGAGTTCAGCCTAGAGATAGATGAGACGGCAGTGTTGCTGTCAGGACTGAGGAGTGGAGGGAAAGATGAAGAAGTGAAGTTGGAGGAGATGTTTTGGCTAGATGCCAGAAGTCACGGAAGAGTTAGAGAAAGCAAGGTTTTGATATTTTCTATCAATGAAAGAATTTTGGTTAGTCGAAGAATAGATTTGGCACGATTTCGGCAGAAATGTAAAGTTCATAATTAGGATTAGTTTGAAGGCTCTGGTACCTTTTGTAAGCTACCTCTATCATTGACAGCATGAGAACAAGCGTGACTAAACCAAGGCTTTTTAGCGTGAGGAGTAGAAAGAACGAGGAATGTATGCCCATTCCAGAGACACTTCTGTGATGCGCTGAGCACACACAGAGGGTCTCTATCCTGAAGCAATAATCATTCCACGGAATCGGAAAAGTACATCCTCAGGTCGTCCCACCGAGCTGAAGCAAATGCCAGAAGCATCGCCTCTTCGGTGGGTCCAGAGGTGTACAGGAGCGATAGGACAGGATGCAGATATAAGATTGTGATCGAGGAGCCCAACGGAGAGAACAGTTTGACAGAATAAGCAGAAGGGTTTGAGGTAAGGAAGAGGTCTAGGATGTTGGGTCGATCTCCAAGACGGTCGGGAATACGTGTAGGGTGCTGGACCAACTGCTGTAGGTCGTTGAGGATAGCAAAGTTGTAGGCTTGTTCACCAGGATGGTCAGTGAAAGAGGATGAAAGCCAAAGCTGGTGAGGAACATTGAAATTCCTAGGATGGAGATTTCAGCGAAGGGAGAGTGGGTCAAAATGTGCTCCACTTTAGAATTCAAATAGTCAAAGAATTTTACATAGTTGGTAGAGTTAGGTGAGAGATAAACAGCACAGATGTATTTAGTAATAGAATGACAATGAAGTCTTAGCCAGATGGTGGAAAATTCAGAAGAGTCAAGGTCGGGCACGAGAGCAAGTGATCTCATTGCTCACGTATGCGCAACATCCATCTTTGGATTGAAATTTAGGATAGAGATAGTAGGATGGAACAGAGTAGAGATTGCTGTCAGTAGCCTCAGAAACCTGTGTGCAAGATGGCGCCACTATAAACACTGCCTGCGCCAGAACGGCTGGGCTGACCATCAGGCCCCACCTGAAGAAGCTCTTGGGCCGACCATCAGGCCCCACTGGGAAGATGCCTATGGCGCAATAGGGCAACAACGTCAAAAAAAAAAAAGAGTTAACCAGCATCTTCACTCTTTCATCCTCACGCTGGTAAACTCTGGAACAATCTTCCTTCATCTGTATTTCCTCCTGCCTACGACTTGAACTCTTTCAAGAGGAGGGTATCAGGACACCTCTCCTGAAATTAACCTCTGATTTTGGACACCTTTAACCTCTGTCTGGGAGCAGGAGAAGGGTTTTTTTTTTTTTTTTCTTTGCGCCCTGAGCTGTCTCCTTAGCTAAAAAAAATATATATATATATATATATATATATATATATATATATATATATATATATATATATATATATATATATATATATATATATATATATATATATATATATATATATATATATATATATATATATATATATATATATATATATATATATATATATATATATATATATATATATATATATATAGTAGGCATGAACTGGTAGCGTACTGGGTTCATTCACTGCGTGATGGACGACGCGAACTTTACGCTACCACTCGGATTTTTCAGTCACCGCTGAGTGGCTTAAAACTACCTACATGCTGTCCTGAAACCACCCATCAACCTGGACTCTAGAGGAAGCTGTCCAAGGAATCAAGAACGAGTTGGGGCAGCATGAGCAATGCAAGATGGCGCCACTATAAACACTCGCCTTGCGCCAGAACAGGCTGGGCCGACCATCAGGCCCCACCTGAAGAAGCTTTAAATGACCATCCGGGTCTTCACCAGGAAGATGCCTACTGGCGCAACAGGCAAACGACGTAAAATATATATATATATATATATATATATATATATATATATATATATATATATATATATATATATATATATATATATATATATATATATATATATATATATATATATATATATATATATATGTGTGTGTGTGTGTGTGTCAAAAGAATTAGATTAGCTATTAAAAATGACTAAAGAAAAATTGAGTAGACGGACATATGGCTGGGTAACTTACTTAAAATGTGGGTGTCTTCTATTTCAGCTAGTTTTTTTTTTTTTGTTAGAAAGCTGATGCTTGAATTTATCATGACCTTAGTAACAATATTCATAACAGTAATGCAATTAAAAAATAGCCATCCTCCTTCCCAGTATAAGAACATACTGAGAGCCATTGTTTTCATCAGCTTCCGCCACATTGATAATAACAATTAGATTCCAATACTTCCAATGTCTTGTGAGATTCAACAAGTAGCCTGGTTCAATCCACAGTGTAGCTGGACAGAGAAAGATACATATAACATATACGAATAATTTGATATACTTACTTTGGTATGGTTTGGGGGACAAGTTTCTGGCGGTGAATGGCCTGCCCGGACCCATGGGGCCAGTAGCTCTGGATTTTTCGGGAAGAAGTCTCAGAAGACACTAACACGAGAATCACTATCATAATTTCTTTCTGCAGAGGCACGAACACCTCCCTGGCATTGTGTTGTCACTATAATCACGTATTTATCCTAAAGTCTCGGCAATATGCTGTAGAATATGCCGCAGTAAATCAAGGTCTCTTTCACGGTCAAGGCAACCCAGACTATCTGCGGGTCGCGACCCGGCTCGCTGCCAGATTCTCCAGATAGCTCGAGTTGCCATATAAGCAGGTCGCTATCCATCGCCCAACCCTCGTGACGTAGGCTGACGTCACGAATCCTATGCACAGGCCTTCTCCTTTTAGAAGGCCATGCTCCGAGGCTTAGTGTATGTGCGCCATTTTGAAATTTAAATTTTGGGAAAAGGTGTATATGTTGTGTGAATGTAGTGTGGTGTGGATAAAGAGAGGATCTGTCTTTAAAGAGCATGCTGAACTACTCTCCGGTGTTGGTGAGACAATAGGGAAATAGTCGATCGGCCATTTCTGAAAAGACGACTTTTTTGGGTTCGAAATAACTACAGTTCGGGACCTATACCATGTTAATCTACAATATTTTGGGAGTTTACCTAGGGGTTCTAGGTTATGGGCAGGGCACCCTTGGGCAACCTGGTCAAAACGTGATTGAAGTTACCATATATTACCAAAGATGTTTCGTGCAATTTCCGATGTTCAATAGCTGTCTGAGAAATTTATTTACCACTTCAAATTTGGTATCAATGGAAAGAACTTGACCTGTAGAACAACTTCAATTAATAGTTTTGTAATTTGGTCATTGGTGACATAACCAGGGGTCAAAAGGTCATGGGTACGGCCAAATCCAAGATATGCACTCTTCTCTATTTTAATCCTACCTGAGTTTTTATGAAATTTCCTTGGGGTTCAACTTTGGGAAACAAAAGTGTATATGTATAGGCAGTTTTGAAATTAGAATGAATCACCTATTGACAGTACATTATCGTAAAAACATTCAATAAAATATCGAAAGTGAATTTCCTCAAAATCAGCTTTAATGCGGAGTCTTCAGTAAGTAACAAATATCATTTTTATGTAACTTAGAATAATTTGTTAGTGAATCTGAGTGATTATTAAAGGATTTGGAAGAATGCGCCGCAACAGCCAGGGTTATATGGCTCCAGAAAAAAAAAGGAAAAGGGAGTAAACGATGAATAATGTGAATATAGTTTAATATTGTCGTGCCTGTACAGTCATATTAATTTCCGATCCATTAGCTCAAAACCAATATTGAACTTTTGTAGTCTACATGCCCTTATTTTCAAGAAGAAAATATATACATAAAGTGAAAAATCTCGCAGTTTTATAATAATGATTAAGTATTTCGTTGTCATAATACAGGGTAAACATATTTCAATAGTCTCATCTGAATGAAGCAGGTACGTGCCTTTCTTTAACTAATAGTAATACTAATCTGTAAGTGATGGAAGTGGAGATTATCTGATATGCACAAAATATATAAAGATTATAGGTCAATTATGTATTCATGGTACATACATAGCTATATAAATAATAATAACAGTATTGCATACTCAAAATTCAATTTTGAGTGCAAATATTATTTCCTAACAATGTACTTTTTCCACAATGAAATTATTATAATCAAAGTTTTTTCCACAATGAAATTAAGTAATAGTTACATAAGGGCAAGTGCAATTACGTACATTCTACTATCTTTTAAACAATGCAAGAAATCCTGAACTCATCAGTGGATCCCCATTCGAGTATGGTTGGAAAATAACAGAAGATGAAATTGAACCCATAATGTTCGAAGGAATCACAGCAGCTGAGATGATCGATGGTCTTGCTTGTGTATGCAAGGGGAAGAAAGCTCGGTGCAAGAACGAATGCCCATGCTTTGTCTCAGGATTATCTTGTATAGAGCTTTGCACTTGTGAGGGGGATGAGCTGAATTGTCACAACCCAAAATCTCTCCTTGGCGATCACGATGAGTAGAGACCTGTATTTTCGATTAGATTAAGTTTATTGTTTAAAAGATAGTAGAATGTACGTAATTGCACTTGCCCTTATGTAACTATTACTTAATTTCATTGTGGAAAAAACTTTATGATTATAATAATTTCATTGTGGAAAAAGTACATTGTTAGGAAATAATATTTGCACTCAAAATTGAATTTTGAGTATGCAATACTGTTATTATAATTTATTGTAGCTATGTATGTACCATGAATACATGAATATTGACCTATAATCTTTGTGACTATATTTGTGTGCATATCAGATAATCTCACTTCCATCACTTACAGTTAGTATTACTATTAGTTAAAGAAGGCACATTACCTGCTTCATTCGGAGTAGAGACTATTGAGAAATATGTTTACCCTGTATTATGACAACGAAATACTTAATCAATATTATTAATAAAACTGTACGAGATTTTTCACTTTATGTATATATTTTTCTTCTTGAAAATAAGGGCATGTAGACTATAAAAGTTCAATATTGGTTTTTGAGCTAATGGATCGGAAATTAATATGACTGTACGGGCACGACAATATTAAACTATATTCACATTATTCATCGTTTACTCTCCCTTTTCTCCTTTTTTTTTTTCTGGAGCCATATAACCCTGGCTGTTGCGGCGCATTCTTCCAAATCCTTTAATAATCACTCAGATTCACTAACAAATTATTCTAAGTTACATAAAAATGATATTTGTTACTTGGCTGAAGACTCCGCATTAAAAGCTGATTTTTGAGGAAATTCACTTTTTCTGATATTTTATTGAATGTTTTTTACGATAATGTACTGTCAATAGGTGATTCATTCTAATTTCAAAAACTGCCTATACATATACACTTTTGTTTCCCAAAAGTTGAACCCCAAGGGAAATTTCATAAAAACTCAGGTAGGATTAAAATAGAGAAGAGTGCATATCTTGGATTTGGCCCGTACCCATGACCTTTTGACCCCTGGTTATGTCACCAATGACCAAATTACAAAAACTAGGGAATTGAAGTTGTTCTACAGGTCAAGTTCTTTCCATTGATACCAAATTTGAAGTGGTAAATAAATTTCTAAGACAGCTATTGAACATCGGAAATTGCACGAAACATCTTTTGGTAATGTATATAGGTAACTTCAATCACGTTTTTGACCGGGTTGCACAATTGTGCCCATAACCTAGAACCCCTAGGTAAACTCCCAAAATATTGTAGATTAACATGGTATAGGTCCCGAACTGTAGTTATTTCGAACCCAAAAAAGTCGTCTTTTCAGAAATGGCCGATCGACTAAAACGGTTAGTGAGGACGTGGGAAGGGTCTTTGGAGGGCTTCAGCTCCCTTCTCACCTCCCATATATACCTCACCGGGAGTGGCTTGCGCCCGTTCGGTAGGTGTCTTCCTACCTACTCCAGCCAGTGCTTATCGCCTTTTTTTTTTTAGCTGCTTTGTTAACTGTACAAAAACATGATTATTTTTCTTTAACTATCACATTTTTTTATCTATTTCCATGTTTTATTTGCGCTATTACCTTATTTCTATAATCTTTATAGCCGTTATTTACAGGTTTTCAGTTTATTTCGTCGGTATTTAAAGCGGGGGTGAAGGGGGCAGCAACTTAACGGAAATAACAGACAATGGTGAAGGAAGAGGAACAAAATAAAGGGTAGGAAATATAAAGGATACAGGGCGGGTCAAAGCGCAGCTGAAGGGTATGCTCCCATTATGTACAGATGTTCCATTATGTATTTAATAATTAGTAACCAGAAAAAAATAATTATCTTGAGCTTCACCTTCGTCATCCACCATCACCTTCATCACTAGTCCCCGTGATTGTATGTCGGTTATCACCATCCTTCCCACTCCCTGCTGACTGGCTCAACACAAAGGTACGCAACACACCTGTGGAGGGGACAGGTGCCAGGGTGACTGAAGGGCGTAAGGCACACCTTTCTTTCCTCTCCTCCTTGATCCTTCCCTCTTACTCCTGCTTCCTTTCTTTATTTTTCCTCCTTATCCGTCCCTGATTCTTCTCTTTCATCCCTCCATGGTTCTCCCTTGCCTTGTTTTCTGTTTTCTATATTTCTTTCTACTGCTTCTTCATTCCTTCTTTCCTCCTCTCTCCCTTATTCTTCCTTCAATATCTCCTTTCTCTCTTTATCTTTCCCTACTTCTTTCATGCGCTCACCTATTCTTTCTTCTTCATTATCTACCCTTCCCTTTACCTCTTCCTATTTCTTTTCTTTCGTACGCTCTCGTCTCTCCTCTCTCCCTCATTGTTTCTTCGTTATCCCCTTCTTTATATTTCCTGTCTGGTGCTCCTCGTTAGTAAGTTTTGTTTTCTTGTTTTTCCCGTTCCTCGTCGATCAGCCTTCATTAACTTCCTTTCTTCCCTTTTTCCTTTCTTCATCTCCTTTATCTTCTATTTTAACGCATATTTCCTTGCTTCCTGCCTGTTCTTCCTTTTCTACACTTATCCTTTTTCCTTCTTCATCTTCTCTTCTAATAATTAATCTGTTTACCTGTTGCTTCACCTGTGTGTTTAGCCAATTATCCACCTGTTGGTGTGTCTTGTTTTGAGCTTTTGTGTCTTTTTTTTTTAATGTTATGTTTGTGTTTGTATTTGTATGGTATTTTTGTGCTTTCTACTTCATGTATATCTTGTATCTACTGAATGTTTTTTGGTGTGTTTTGTGTATAGAGTTAATTTAATTATAAGTACTCTTTTAATCTATTTACGTAATATGTATTTTTAGTCTCATGTACGTCTATATATATATATATATATATATATATATATATATATATATATATATATATATATATATATATATATATATATATATATATATATATATATATATATATATATATATATATATATATATATATATATATATATATATATATATATATATATATATATATATATATATATATATATATATATATATATATTTATATATATATATTCATCTATCTCTATCTATCATCTATCTATCTATCTATCTCTCTCTCTCTCTCTCTCTAACTCTCTCTCTATATATATATATATATATATATATATATATATATATATATCGTGTGCGTCTTTTTATTATGGTTTATATATATTTAGTTTTGTCATTATTATTTTTTTTAGATGACCCTTGGGGAATTACGTACATTTTTTGAAGTTAGTATTGAGCTTGTTAACCCGTCCGCTGCGATTGGCACGGATTTGGCCTTCCCTGGTAGCCTGGTAACATTATACTGCCAGGTCTTTCTCTGCCTCTGTGGTGGATAGTAGAGTGTTTCCCATGTGGTATTGGTGTGCTGGATATCCCCTCCCATGGTGCAGGACTTTACATTTCTTCATTGAATTGTAACAGCCACTTTTTGCTCCATTCCAGTAGCTTGGTGAGGTGTAACTGTAGGAAATCCGCATTCAAGGGGTTAATATCGAAAGAAATCAACGTTGGGAAAATATGAGAACATAGATAGACACGCTCATAGACAGGTAGAAAAAGGGAACAAATGAGGGCTTAGGAAAGGAGAGAGGTTAAATTATTTTATGTATTCTTCGTCGCATATGGATGAGAAACACATGTAAGAGAATGGGAAAGAAGAGATTTAGGGGTCTGGGAAAGCGAAAGAATGGAAGGTTGATAAAAATTGGCAAGCGAATGGATTATAAACTTATAAAAGAAAAGTAATGACTTTTTTATGGCTAAATATGCGAGTAAACTGAGAAAAGTGTGAAGATAGATTGTGCTTTTTTTCTAAAGGATTAGAAAAAGATAAGAAACCTCGGAGTGGAACAAAAGATGAATAATAAAAAAAAGAAGGATAATAATGGCTGCCTTTCGTTGATGAGAACACAAAGAAACAAAAAAATATGAAGAGACACTGGAAAAATAAATAACAGAGAAAGGATTAGACAAAAAGACCAAAGTAAGATGTAAAATGATAAGAAGTCAGGAAAACATTACAAAACTGGTTGTCTAGTTATTTCGGGAACAAGTGAACAGAGAGATGAACACAAAGGAAGGAGAAAAGAAAGAGAGCGAAGGAAAAGTGTAAAGAAAAGATGAAGTAATGGGGATAAAAGAGGAGCAGAGGATGCCTTTGGTCGCCTCGCACTCGGGCCATTAAAGAGGTGTGAGGACTGAGGCGGCGAGGAGGCGCGGGGAGAATGCAAGGAGGAAGGAAAGAAGAAAGAGGGAAAAAACGTAATGAGTATAAGGAGGAAAATGGGTAGAGTAGAAAAAGAGATTGTGAAAAAGAAGATGCGTGCAGGTAATGTTGAAAACGGTGAAAAAGTGCAACGAAGAAGGAAAGAAGAGAGGGAACAACGTAAGGTGGGAGAAACAGTAAAGAAAACCGATGCAAAAAAAGATGATGCAGTTACTAAGAGGGGATGAAAAGTTAGAGGAAAAGAAAGTAAAAGGAGGAGAAAATAAGAGGAAAAAGAAAATAGGAAGAAAAGGAAGAAATGAGGAGAAGGAAATAAGAGGAAAGGAGAGTAAGGAAAGAAAAGGAAGTATGAGGGAAAGGAATGTAAGAGGAAAAGGAACGTGAGAGGAAAAGGAAAGCAAAAGGAAAAGAAAGTTAGAAGAAAAGGAAAGTGAGAGGAAAAAGAAGTAAAACAATAAGTGGAAAATGAAAGCAAGAGGGAAAGGAAAGTAGCAACAAGCAGAAGTAAAGAAAGATTACCACCTTCACACACCTGCCTGACATAACGAGGTGCAGGAGGAAGAGGAGGGAGAGGGAGAGAATTAAAAGATCAAACACCTTTTTTTACAACGCTGGTAGTAAACATGAACATTACTTTTTTTCATTCATTCTTTTATTTTTTATGGGAGCACAACGTTGGCGGGGATTTATTGTATTGTTTTATTTGAATTGAACTTTTAATCCGTCTCTTGACCGAGTCAACTACCCATCAATTTTTCTCTTTTCCATCTATCCAGCTTTGTTTTAGGCTTGGTAACGGTGATGGAGGAGGAGGAGGAGGAGGAGAATGGGGATGGGGATGGATTTTAAGGGTGAATGGTGATGGTTATGTTGGTGGTGTCAGTGTGCGTAGAGTGCTTGTAGGGATGAGTGTGGTGAGTGAAGATGGTGATGAGGGTGTTAAATGAAGGTGATTGCAATATTAATTAAACTAAATGTTGGGTGAAAAATACAGCAGGGATGATGATGGAGAAAGGATGATGTTGATGATAGCTGAAGGGATGTTTAGAGAGGAATGTGGTCGTTGTTTTGATAGTGATGATGAAAGCTTTAATACCTAACTCGAACACTGGGATAGGCTGTTTATTCCATTACCTCATCTACAACCTTTCCCAGCATCATTTTCTTGACAGTAACACCTTTCGATAATTCTAAGCTTTCCCAAACTTAAATGTTGAACTTGTTTTATTTCCTCCATGACCACACTCCATCCCATTACTACCTTTTTTCTAAGCTTAAGCGTTGTAATAAGACCTTTTCCCACCACCACAGACTCGCCTTCCACCATCTTAACACATGTAATCTCTATTGCTTGAAGGTTCCCACAAGTATAATTTTATCGCCGTCAAAGTCACGCCCACGACTAACTTGATTCTATTCCCTTGATGAACGGTGATATAGGTTTGTTTTTTCCTCCTCCTCCTCCTACTTGTTCCCCTTTATTCCTATTCCTCCTCCTCCTCCATCTCCTCCTCCTCTTCCTCCTCTTCCTCCTCCTCCTCCTCCTCCTCCTCCTCTTCCTCTTCTTCCTCTATCTCATTCCTCCTGTTTTCTTCCCTGATTATTCCATGACATATTTCACGTTTCTGTCTTATATATATATATATATATATATATATATATATATATATATATATATATATATATATATATATATAATTTAAAATATATATATATCTATATATATATATATATATATATATATATATATATATATCCTTTCTCTTTTCCATTCTCTCTTCCTTCTCATAATCCATCAATTTCCTCCTCCCCCCACTGTGGTATAACGTGCTCGTGGGTCGTGTCTGATACCCTGATAGGCGATCAAACCCCTTACCTCTACCCCAGTAGGTGGTAACGCTTTTTTTACGTTGTTGCCTATTGCGCCGGTAGGCATCTTCCCGGTGGGGCCTGATGGTCGGCCCAAGGCTTCTTCCAGGTGGGGCCTGATGGTCGGCCCAGCCCGTTCTGGCGCAGGCGAGTGTTTATAGTGGCGCCATCTTGCATTGGCTCATGCTGCCCCCCGGAACTCGTTCTTGATTCGCTTGGACGGCTTCCTCTAGAGTCCGGGTTGATGGGTGGTATTCAGGACAGCATGTGGGTAGTTTTGCCACTCGGCGGTGACTGAAAATCCGAGTGGTAGCGGGGATTCGAACCTGCGTCGTCCATCACGCGGCGAATGTGGGTCCAGTACGCTATCACTTCGGCCACCGCCTGCCCCGTAAGTCACTCTGAGTCGCTCCCCTCCCCTTATTCCCTTCCTCCCTTTCCCCATCCTCTTCCCCTTTCCCCATTCGCCTGACAGCCTCCCCGGAAGGTCCATCAGGTTAAGCCGCCTCCTCACGCTTCCTTGATCTCCACATTTGCTCTCCACACTGTTAGCGGATATAGTCTCCTTGCTGGTCTCCACTAAAATCCCGTGCCCTAAATACCTCCACTCCACTTGTAAGCAGCGGCCTTGTATCTCTAGTAATTCGCTGTCGCTTCCCTTCCCTTACCTTACCCTATCTTACCTTAAGTGTCTTTGTACCCTCCCCCTCTCAATCTCCACTAATTATCCATCTATTACCTTACCTTACTTTACTTTACCTTAGCTTAGCTTAGCTTAGCTTAGCTTACCTTATCAAGTGTCTTTGTATCCTCCACTTTTTAATCTCCATTAATCCCGTCTCTTACCTTACCTTACCTTACCTTACCTTACCTTACCTTACCTTCCTTTCCCTTCCCTTCCCTTCCCATCCTTTCCCTTCCCTTCCCTTCCCTTCCCTTCCCTTCCCTTCCCTTCCCTTCCCTTCCTTTCCCTTCCTTTCCCTTCCCCTCCCTTCCCTTCCCTTCCCTTCCCTTTCCTTACCTTACCTATCTTCACTGGCCTCCACTTGGTATCTTCCGTTAACCATCCCTCAACCATCCTCCTCCTCCTCCACCTTCCAGTCCTCACCCACCTTCACCTTCTTGCCTCCTATCTATCTCCTTCAGCCACCTCCACTACGAACTCCATTTATTCCACCTACCTTCTATTCACTTCACCTTTATTTTTTCTCTGCCAACACGATTGTACCACACTACCAACCTTCAACCAGAAAGTCTCCACCTTCAGCCAGCTTCCTCCTCCTCCTCCTCCAACAACCCTCACCAAATACACGTTCAGCTCTCCTCGAATCACCTCTGTGCCGCCAACTACCCACTAATCTCCATAACTTCAATCCGACCAATTTCCCACCGCTAGTCTCCCACTCTTGCTCCCCGCCAATACTGTCCTTCCTGCCCCATTCCTTTACCCTCCCCATTCCTTCCCTTGCTTCTCCTCCCTTCCCTCCTCCTCTCCCTGTTACCTTCCCCACTGCAGCCAAACTTAACCTAACACAATATACCTCCATCTCCAACCTCACCCTCTCTCTCTCTCTCTCTCTCTCTTCCCCCCGCCCCCAATGTTACTGCGGAATAATCTACAAGACCCAAATTATTATCAGACTCAGCCATTTAACATGTGTGTGTGTGTGTGTGTGTGTGTGTTGCTGCCATGACCCACCAGTTGATTAGCACAATGAAAAATGTATGTTGTGTGCTTGAGAGAGAGAGAGAGAGAGAGAGAGAGAGAGAGAGAGAGAGAGAGAGAGAGAGAGAGAGAGAGAGAGAGAGAGAAGGAATGTGTCGCTGCAGTTAATACAACGCTGATTGTTATATATAACGTAGACACACACACACACACACACACACACACACACACACACACACACACACACTATTGCACTATTAACGCCACTCCATCCGTCTCTGGAGGTGCAGGTGTGGGTTTGATGAGACAGGCAGGTGTGTGGGCACGATGACGCGTAGGCAGGAAGTCATGCAAGAAACAGATGAGTAGACACAGGTAGACAGGCACGAACACGAGGACGACAGACAAGAAAGAGATAAAGAAAAAATAAAGACAAAGAAAGAAGGCAGACAGTAAGTAGATGAGCATTAAGACAGACAGGTAGACAGGCACGAGCACGAACAAGATAGACAAGAAAGAGACAGAGAAAAAAAAAGAAAGAGGATATACAAGAAATAGATGAGCTATTAGACATAAAGACACACAGGCACGAACACGAAAAAGATAGACAAGAAAGACACAAAGAAAGAAAAGAAAGACAAAGGAAAAAGGTAGACAGTAAACAGACGAGTAATTTTGATAATAAGTATTGGTGAAGAGGGAAGATGCGGCACACAAACATTACATGAATACCGTAAATATGTTGAGGTGGAATGTGAGGAAATCAAGCTCGTATAAGACATTGAGTAAATAGTTCAGTATAGCATCCACATGTAGGTATATTAGTCTTTAAATGTAGCGTCGGTGAAACAGGAAGAATTAAAGAGCGTATCCCAAACAGACTTATCGCCTTCCATATTGACTCCTATTCATTCAGGCAGTTTTTATGGGATCATGTAAACAATAGGCCGAAGGAGCAGGACACCTTTTCCAACACCCACTCACCACTAAGGGAACCGAGAGGCACGAGTGGAGGTGGAAGTAATAGGTATAGAAAAGAGAACAGACTTTATATGAAGTCACATAGGCAGGGGAACTGATGTGAGAAGGGGAAAAGAAGAAGAAAAAGGTCCGTATATGAAGACCAGTGAAAATACTGACATACATACACAGCTTGGAAGAAGAATAGTATGATGACAAAGTCCCTTGAATCGTTACTGGCAGTATAAAAAAAAGGGCAAAATAAGGGAAGGAAAATACTGTCACTAAACGAGAAAAGGAAAAGTAAGAGTTAATAGTAAAAATGTACGTAAAAAATATCGAGCGAAAAGAAAAAAAAAGTAAAAGATGGAAAAAACTTTGCTACTGTAAAATGAAAATAGATAAACAAAAAAAGGGAAAAGAAAGGAAAAGACTGCCACTGTAAAAAAGAAAAACCTAACGAAGAAGAAAAATAATGGAAAGAGAAGACACCGTAAAAATGGAAAGAAAAAAGTAAAAAGTAGGAGAAAGGAAGAAAACAACTGTAACTATAAAAGAAAACAAAGCTAACCAGCCTGAGGTGACCTTTCCCCTCGATCCTGCAGGCGGGAAAGGAATTTGTGTTGCTTTATTGAATTTGTGGCCGACCCTCCCTCCGAGTAGGTACACAAGTGCTTTAATCCTTCCCTGCAAGCCACTCCCATGGCAAACGGATTGATTAAATCACTGAAAGCAGGCAGCCTAGCAAAGAGCCATCAGGCTTTCTGCCGCCTGCTAGTCCATGTTTCCATGTTTGCGTGTTTCCTCCTCCTCCTCCTCCTCCTCCTCCTCCTCCCGTGCAGTAAAACAACACTCCCCACTAATTGCCTCTTTCCTCTCTTCCTCCCCCCCCATCACCTTCCTTCCTCACCTTCCCTCCTTCTCTTCCCCTTTCTCCCCAATAACACCCCCACGACTATCCTCATTCCCACCTCTCTCCCTCCTCCCCGCATAACTTTTCCTTCTCCTTTCTCTTCCCCCCTACTTTTCCCTTCTTCCCCTTACTCGTAAAATTTGTCTCCCCAATATCTCCACCTTTTTGACTTCTCCCCAAAATTGCTCCTATCATGCTCGTGTTTCCTCCCCTTCTCCCCTCACTGCCACCCTCCATACCCTCCTGCTCTTCCTTCACCTGCTCTTCCCTCCTATCTCTCCAGTTTACGTCCCCTTCCAACACGCTCTCTTCCACACTCCTCCTTCTCCCCTCTTCTCTCCCCCTCATCACCCTTCTCCCCCTCCCTTTCCCATTACACACAACATGACGGACTTTGTGACAGCCTCGCTAAATCCAGGTTGAGTTATCGGGGAATCTTTCCTGCCCTGTTTTTTTTTGTTTGTATGTTTATAGTTTTTTTCCTTCGTTTTGTTGACTATGATTGGTTTTGTTTGTTTCTTGTATGAGTTGGTTTGTGATATTTTCTGTCTTTTTTGTGTGTTCTTAGTCTTTTTTTTATTATTTGGTGTCTCCTTAACATTTTTTTCAGGTGAATTGTCGCTTTTCCTTCGTGGTGGTTTCTTTGTTATGTTTTCAGGCGTGCTCAGCATTGTTTGCAGTTACTACTGGTCTGTTAATTGTCATATTCCAGGGAAGATTTTCATCACATTTACTGATTTTATTAGGGGAGAAAACTGGGTAACAAAACATAACATTAATTTTCCAAACATATATTCGTTAGCTTACAAAGTCAAACTCTAATTCTTTCGAGCCTTCTATTTACAACAAATGAAGCACACAGCGTTATGAATTCCCTTTTTTTATAATGCAAATAAAACAAACAAACGTAAGCAAACCCAAATACTAGTAGGGAATATAACATAAGTAGCCCAAAAGGCCGGAAGGCCTATGCAAATCCAAAACAAAAATTGCTCTGACATTTTGATAAAAAAAAAAAAAAACAGTCCTCACACTGACTCATCAGTTACTGTGCAGGACTTCCGTGTCGCCGAGCACAGGCGTGGCGCCGCTCACACTCATGAATCTCACTACTCTGACTTTTCTCCGCATTGTCTGTATGGAATCACATCCCGCCAGCCTTGCTCCGATGTGTGTTCTGCCTCAGCGAGCGTTACCGCGCTCACTGTTTCTTTTTCTTGGCGGCGCCGTGGTGCGAGTTCTCTTTGGCTTGACTCTTGCCCTTGCCCTTGGCCCTGGCATGGAGGCATAGGGATGATAAAGGAGAGGTATTCAACCCCTTCCTCTTTCACCTTCCATTGTGTCATTTTCCAGCGATCCATCGAGACACCCTTCCGTGCATTCCTTCTGATTTTCCCTACCACACATCCTCCCCATCATTACAGTATCATTATCATCATCATTAGCAGCAGCAGCAGCAGCAGCCATCACCAGTCCACTATATCACTACTTTTTTTCTTTTATTAACCCTTTCATCCCTTTACTTCTACTCGTCTTTAGTTCCCTTCTTTCCCCGTCTGTCCCTCCTCCTCTCGCCCCCGTTATTCTACCCTTACTCAAGAAGCACAAGAATGTTACCTGTATCCCTCTCTTTCTATCTTCTTATCTCCCCTCCTTTCTCTTCTTCATCATCATCATCATCTTCCTTCCCAGGAAAGGCAGGAACAGGAAATAGGTAAGCTCAGAGCTTCTTTTCTCTCCTCACTTCACACACTCGTCTCCTCACCTCCTCCTCTTCATCTCCTCGTCTCCCTTTTCCCCATGAACAGGAAGGAAAAGGTGAACTCAGAGCCCCTTTTCTCTCCTCACTCTCCTGTCTCCTCATATCTTCCTCTCCTCCTACTTCCTCTCCCTCACACAAGAACAGGAATTTTGAGGCGAACTCACGCTTCTATGCTCTCCTCTATCTTCTTATCCCTCACCCCCTCCACATCTCCTTTCTAGCAAGCACACCAGGAAACAGAAAAAAATGGCGTTCTTAGAGGTTCTTGTGTCTTCTGTCTTCTCACCTCCTCATCTCCTCCTTACATCTCTTACGCAGGAAAAGCAGGAACAAGGAAGGAAAGGGCTAAATATGAGCTCCTTTTCTCTCCTCTCTTCTCGCCTTCCTGTCTCCGCTTCATCTCCTCAACTCCTCGTCACCTTCTTCCCCTCATCTCCTTCCAGCCTTCACTAAGGGAAAGAATAAACAGGAAGGAATTGGTAAGCTTTGAGATCCTCTTCTTTCCTCTCACCTTCTTTTCATTCCTCTCTTCTCTCCTTTCATATCCGAACTTTCTTTCCTCTCATCTCTTCTCGCCTTGTCTCCTTCCAACCATTACACATAAAAGCCAAGACGCGAACAAACATATTAGCTCTCCTCTCCTTTCCCTCCTCCTCTCACCTTCTTGTCCCCGAGCTGCCTGACGCCGCAGGTGAGGTTGGCCGGGATGCCCACAGGTGTGGTGACTTAGACGGACGTGGGCAGGAAGTAAGGAGTGTTGGGACGCAGCTGATTCGCCTCCAGGGTTCTGTGGGCGGCACCTGCGGAGGGAGAGGGGGGGAGGGGGTTAGTTTGGTGTGGGAGGCAGCAGTGTGAGGGTGGGGGAGGAGGAGGGAGAATATGGGGTGGGTGGGGAAGATAGGGACTGGGGTAGAAAAAAAGGTTGGGTGACATCTGTGAAGGGATAAGACTTTGTGGGGAGGTTTGTGGGATCAGGGAGAAGCTGGGTAGGGGAGTGTGTTAGGAGATGGGAGTAAAGTGGAGAGTCCTCAGAGAGAGAGAGAAACAGAGATAAATAGATAGAAAGAGGCAAAGGAAAATATGACTATGAAATGCGCTCACACACACACACACACACACACACACACACACACACACACACACACACACTAACGCAATTTTGAACGGGCAATGTAATTTGAGACAGAGAAGATTATAAAGGGATCGGAAACTGAAAGATAAGGAAATAAAGAAAAAAGGAACGAAAGAAAAAGATAGAAAAGAATAAAAACTCGATTAAATGAAGAAAAAAATAAACAGCTTGGAAGACAGAAAATATATAAAGAACAGCACGACGACAGAGAGACAGACACAGACTGACGAAAAGTAAAGCCGACAGACAAAAGAAGAACAAACACACAGACGCAGACAGACAAACATAAACTAAAAGACAAACAGATCGACATGACGGGAAAACAAACAGCCAGGCACACAGACAGACCAGCACTCCGCGACACCTGACCCGCCGCCTGTCCTCCACCTGTCCGGCGCTCACCTGCAGCCACTAATTACCGAGCTGGCGGCCAGGTAACGCGACTCACCCGAGCTTCATGTTTATTACCGCCGCAACAAACCTGTCTTCTTCAATCATAGTATACGTCTGGCAATGGCCCGTGATGGTGGACTGGTTGTGATGGTGGATTGGTTGGTAATGGTTGATTGGTTCACTGATAGACAGGTGTGCAGGGTTGATCGGATAGACAGGTGTGTATGACTAAGTGGACAGGCAGGTGTACACAGGTGGATGCGTGGATCAGAACGATGTATTGGATGCTTAAAATTTGGACGTCTTAGAAGAGATAGATTTTCTTTTTCATATCAGAGTTTGACGACATGACTGATGAGCTAATGGTGTGTGTGTGTGTGTGTGTGTGTGTGTGTGTGTGTGTGTGTGTGTGTGTGTGTGTGTGTGTGTGTGTGTGTGTGTGTGTGTAATCGGTCATAACCAAGAAAAATATAAAAGTAGATGAGACTGTGTGTGTGTGTGTGTGTGTGTGTGTGTGTGTACATCAAACACACACAGTTTCCGTCGTAATAATGAAGTAGCAATGGTAACTTCCGTTTTTTCCCACAAAAATATGGGAAAAAATCATGACGAGACGAAACGTGAATCTTTTCGTAATTTTAATTTCTTCGTAGTTACGCAAAAATATTAATCGCCTTTCGCCGCCAGATGTTTCCTCGGCAGTGAACCAACGAAATAAAAGTCAAACGAAAATGAAGTGAAAGAGGAGAATTAGTAAAAAAAAAACATGACAAAAACTACCTTCCCACTTTTCTCCTTCCTTCTTTTCTTTCCTGTTCTGTCCTTTTTCATATTGCTTTTTCTCCCTTCCTGTTCATCTTTTTTCTCATTCATCTGTAATCCTTCTTTTCTTTCTTCCCTCCCTTTCTCCTCAAGCCTCCTTTTTCCGTCCCTTCCTTTCTTCCTCCGTGCACCTCCTTTTTCACCTTTCTTTTCTCTCTCCACCCATGTCACCCTTTGTCCCCTCAGCAGCATCCTCTTCTCACAATGCCCTCACCCATTTCCTCTACATAACTGTCTTCCATTTCTTTCCCTCCCTCTTTTTCCTACTTCCTATTTTTCTCCGTGTCTCCCCACTCTTCTTGTTATTTCCTCTCTTTATTTCCTTCTTCCTCTTCTTCTGTGTACTTTCCTTTCCCAACTCTTTACTCACCCTTTATGTCGCCGTCCCTTTTTCTTCCCCTCCTCCCCTCCATCCCCTCCCTTTACCATCTTTTCATCAAGCCAGCCTCACATTAATCCTTTGAGACCTTAATGAAGCATCCCTCACGCCATTATTATTATTATTATTATTATTATTATTATTATTATTATTATTATTATTATTATTATTATTATTATTATTGTTATTATTATTATTATTATCATTATTGTTGTTATTATTACGATGCTTTGTTCCTTCCAGCTTCGTGTTTCCGCATCCACGTCTCCATTCCACGTTTTCTTTGCCCATCATTTTCCGGGGCTCCGCACACTAAGAGGGAACTGCCTTGGGGTGGATGCCCGGCCGCTGTTTAATCTCCGTCTCAGGTTCTTTCCTATTACATGCTCGCGTCCTTTTGTTTTATTCTGCATAATGATACACTTGCCGAGGCCCGGTGCGTCCTGTGTGCTGTTCTCGACGGAGAGGAGAATGGGAGATATAGATAGAGTGTTAGATAGAAAAAGAAGTATAGATAGAGAGTGGCAGATAGAGAAATAAATACATATGAAGAGAAGTGAATAAGGAAAGTAGACAAAAGGAATTACATAGTTCTCTTCAAAAAAAAAATAATGTAACAAGATAGGAAAGGAATAATGAGATAAATAGATGAAGTACGAAGATTTATAAAAAGTAGAAAAAAAAACTTAGCGAGAACAGAACAAGAGGAGAGAGAGAGAGAGAGAGAGAGAGAGAGAGAGAGAGAGAGAGAGAGAGAGAGAGAGAGAGAGAGAGAGAGAGAGAGAGAGAGAGAGAGAGAGAGAGAGAGAGAGAGAGAGAGAGAGAGAGAGAGAGAGAGAGATACTGGCTTTCCCTCCCTCCACCTGCATCAAAGGTCGAGCCTTTATTACTTCATTATCAAGTGCGCGTCGGCGAGCGTCTTGCTGGTAACACACACACACACACACACACACACACACACACACACACACACACACACACTTCCTTATTATCTAAGTATCTACTGCTTGCAATTATCTCCTTTCCTTCCTCTTTTTCTCACCTTTTGTTCATTCTCTTACAATGACAATAAATTAACACAAAGGATATTCTCACAGCTTGTCCTCCTTTGAACCCTAATAGATGATTGCATTCTAACTCTCCCTTTCTAAGAAATGTCGTCTACTACTATTTCATCCTACGTCAGCTTCTCAACGGTTTCTCTTCCTATTTGAATTGGACATCCTTCCCTTCGAATTCCTTTCTTCTTAACACATCTGCACAAACATATCTGCACCATACTGTTACTGAAAGGGAGAATTGCTGTTATGGGCGGCGCTACTAACCCTTAACAGTGGTTCATAGGCAGCTCGTAAGGATTGGAGTCTGGCATAATGATATTGTTGTAACTGATGTCGAGGGAATGGCAGAGGAAGGAAGAGCTTGGAGTACGGGCGTAAGCTTCGTTAAACCGCTTAGACAATTCACGCGAGGCTTTGTGTTGTGATGTGAGGCGCTGAACGTTGTTTGCTTCTCTAACTGACTTACTCGTCCTTTATATTTTTTGCTTTTGTTACGGCAGCCTCTGTATCTCCTTCCCCACCCCCTCCCCTGTCTTTTGTTTCTATCTCATTGTATTGTACTAATGATCCTACCTTCACAAGCAATCAATTATATCTTAACTCCCACTACTTCCCTCCTGTCTCTTTGTTTTCCCTTTCTATCTCATTTCATCCCTTCATTCCCTCGGTCTAGAAGTCACTTCCTGCGCCTCTTCATTCCGTTTTATCTACCTAAATGGTTTCCTTTAGCTATCTCTCTATGTCTATCTCTGTGCCTCCTGTGTTTTATCCGCCTCCTACCTAAGCTCTCTTCAATATTCTCCCTCGCACTCTCTCCTCTTTTTTTTATATTTCTCTTCTTCCTCTCTCAGCCTTCCCACCAAAATCCATTTCTTTATATTTCCATCTTTTTTTCTCTTTCTTCCTCCCTCTTTAACTTCTTACGAATATCCCTCGCTCTTTACCTCCACTTTTTCCTCTTTCTCACCCTCGCTCTTCCTTCCTCTCGCCTACCTATGCATCTTCCTTCCTCTCCACCTGCCTGCCTACAAGTCTCTCCCTCTCCCTGTCTCCCTTTTTCCCCGGCGCCTCTCCTCCCACGCTCTTTCCGGGCCGCGCCTCCCGTTTTCCACTCGATAGCATGACGGGGTCTTGGATATTTATGGCCGTCCACTAAACCATTTGTTGTACTAGTTTTTCAATGTTTTTTTACTTTGATGAATGTTTGGTTTTATTTTTTTGTGTGTTTGTTGAAGGCTGTTTTGTCATTGCCATTGGATTCTAAATAAAGTATTTAACTATTTTAATCTATTGTATTTTTTTCTTTTCTTGTGGCTTTTATTTGCGTTCACTAATCCCTCTTTCCTCCTTCCAATCTTCCTACCTTCTTCCTTTCCTTCCTTCCCTCTTTCCTCCTTCCAATCTTCCTACCTTCTTCCTTTCCTTCCTTCCCTCTTTCCTCCTTCCAATCTTCCTACCTTCTTCCTTTCCTTCCTTCCCTCTTTCCTCCTTCCAATCTTCCTACCTTCTTCCTTTCCTTCCTTCCCTTCCTACCTCCTTCTTCTCCTTCCTTCCCTCTTTCCTCCTTCCAATCTTCCTACCTCCTTCTTCTCCTTTCTTCCCTTCCTACCTCCTTCTTCTCCTTCCTTCCCTCTTTCCTCCTTCCAATCTTCCTACCTTCTTCCTTTCCTTCCTTCCCTCTTTCCTCCTTCCAATCTTCCTACTTTCTTCTCCTTCCTTTCCTCTTTCCTCCTTCCAATCTTCCTACCTTCTTCCTTTCCTTCCTTCCCTCTTTCCTCCTTCCAATCTTCCTACCTTCTTCCTTTCCTTCCTTCCTTCCTACCTCCTTCTCCTTCCTTCCCTCTTTCCTCCTTCCAATCTTCCTACCTTCTTCCTTCCTTCCTTCCTTTCCTCCTTCCAATCTTCCTACCTTCTTCCTTTCCTTCCTTCCCTTCCTACCTCCTTCTTCTCCTTCCTTCCCTCTTTCCTCCTTCCAATCTTCCTACCTTCTTCCTTTCCTTCCTTCCCTTCCTACCTCCTTCTTCTCCTTCCTTCCCTCTTTCCTCCTTCCAATCTTCCTACCTTCTTCCTTTCCTTTCTTCCCTCTTTCCTCCTTCCAATCTTCCTACCTACTTCCTGTCCGTCCTTCACTTCCTACCTCCTTCTTCTCCTTCCTTCCCTCTTTCCTCCTTCCAATCTTCCTACCTTCTTCCTTTCCTTCCTTCCCTCTTTCCTCCTTCCAATCTTCCTACCTTCTTCCTTTTCCTTCGTTCCTTCCTACCTCCTTCTTCTCCTTCCTTCCCTCTTTCCTCCTTCCAATCTTCCTACCTTCTTCCTTTCCTTTCTTCCCTCTTTCCTCCTTCCAATCTTCCTACCTTCTTCCTTTCCTTCCTTCCCTCCTACCTCCTTCTTATACTTCCTTCCCTCTTTCCTCCTTCCAATCTTCCTATCTTCTTCCTTTCCTTCCTCCTAACCTCGTTCCTCCTTCCGATCTTTCCTACCTTCTTCCTTTCCTTCCTTCCCTTCCTACCTCCTTCTTCTTCCTTCCCTCTTTCCTCCTTCCAATCTTCCTACCTTCTTCCTTTCCTTCCTTCCCTCTTTCCTCCTTCCAATCTTCCTACCTTCTTCCTTTCCTTCCTTCCCTTCCTACCTCCTTCTTCTCCTTCCTTCCCTCTTTCCTCCTTCCAATCTTCCTACCTTCTTCCTTTCCTCCTTTCTTCCTCTTTCCTCCTTCCAATCTTCCTACCTTCTTCCTTTCCTTCCTTCCCTTCCTACCTCCTTCTTCTCCTTCCTTCCCTCTTTCCTCCTTCCAATCTTCCTATCTTCCTTTCCTTCCTTCCCTAACTCCTTCTTCTCCTTCCTTCCCTCTTTCCTCCTTCCAATCTTCCTACCTTCTTCCTTTCCTTCCTTCCCTCTTTCCTCCTTCCAATCTTCCTACCTTCTTCCTTTCCTTCCTTCCCTTCCTATCTCCTTCTTCTCCTTCCTTCCCTCTTTCCTCCTTCCAATCTTCCTATCTTCTTCCTTTCCTTCCTCCTTCCCTCTTTCCTCCTTCCAATCTTCCTACCTTCTTCCTTTCCTTCCTTCCCTTCCTATCTCCTTCTTCTCCTTCCTTCCCTCTTTCCTCCTTCCAATCTTCCTATCTTCTTCCTTTCCTTCCTTCCCTCTTTCCTCCTTCCAATCTTCCTACCTTCTTCCTTTCCTTCCTTCCTTCCTTCCTCGCTCCTTCTTCTCCTTCCTTCCCTCTTTCCTCCTTCCAATCTTCCTACCTTCTTCCTTTCCTTCCTTCCCTTCCTATCTCCTTCTTCTCCTTCCTTCCTCTTTCCTCCTTCCAATCTTCCTCCTACCTCTCTTCATTTCCATCCTTCCCTTCCTATCTCCTTCTCCTTCCTTCCCTCTTTCCTCCATCCAATCTTCATCCATCATCACTTTCCTTCCTTCCCTCTTTACTCCTTCCAATCTTCCTCCTCCTCTTCTTCCTTCCTTCCCTTCCTCCTTCTTCTCCTTCCTTCCCTCTTTCCTCCTTCCAATCTTCCTCCTCCTTCTTTTCCTTCGTTTACTTTAATTGCTTCTGACCTAACAGTGAGAGGACTTGACTGCTGAGCTGAGCGGTTACAGTTATATATCGACTTTTTGTTCCTGTCTTTTCCCAGTAGGACTACAACCTAACACGATGAAAACAGTCTGCTCTCGTTTTGCAACAACTCTCCGCGTACGACTGATTTAAAGCCCGCCCCCTCAGGCCCACCGCCGGACAAAATTCATCTGAACTGTAAAGCTCACAGTTATATCGTTTTGCAACAGTAAATAAAGAAGTAATCATGCCGTCCAACTATTTCAATTGCTGTAATTGTTGTTCAAAGAAATATGCTGCGATTCACTACCAAACCAGCGACTCGATGTGTAGGTACTGTGTCTTAGACTTACGTATTCAGGCACTACAAACAACCAACGAGGATCTACAACGCTCCAATTCTTTTACTTTGGGACATCGTGACGTCATACCCTTCTCCCTTCTTCTTCTTCTTCTTCTTTCTTCTTCTTCTTCTTCTTCTTCTTCTTCTTCTTCTTCTTCTTCTTCTTCTTCTTCTTCTTCTTCTTCTTCTTCTTCTTCTTCTTCTTCTTCTTCTTCTTCTTCTTCTTACTCGAAATTCTTCCCGATCACATACCTCCTCCTCCTCCTCTCCCTCCCCTCCATTTCTCATCCTCTCCCGCCTCCTCCCTCCTCCTCCACCTCATCACCACAGGCCACCCCCCCTTCTTCACCCCACCACCAGCACCGCCATCCCCCGCCCTGCCCTCCCCCCCATCCCACCATCACCACGACCTACTCTTCTCCTCCCCTTCCTTCTCTTCCTCACTCTTCTCTTCCTTCCTCCTCCTCCAACTCTGCCCCTCCTTCACATCATCACATCCTCCTCCTCCTCCTCCCCAGCCCCCCCTTCCGCCTCTTCCTCCTCCTCCTCCTCTGCCCTCCTCCTCATACATTTCTTCTCCCCCTCCTCCCATCATCCTCCTCCATCCTCCTCTACTCCTCCCCAGTCCTTCCAACCTCCTCCTCCTTGCCCCTCCTCCCCCTCCTCCTCTCCATCCTCCTCCTCCCCCACTCCTCCCTGTCCTTCCTCCCCTTCCTCCTCCTCCGCCTCTGCTGGATCTGGTATTAGTAAGCGACCCCGACCTCATTCGCGACTGTGAAGTTGGTGAAAAAATTAACGGTTGCGATCACCACTTAATCCGTTTCAATGTCAACATAAGTCACAAACTCGTAGACAATCCGTCAGTGATACCAGACTACAAAAAGCAAATTTCAACCTAGCCTGTGAGCTGCTTCCCTCCGCGACCTGGGACCAACTTCACCTAACCGACAATACAATCGACAACGTGTGGAACAACTTCAAAGATAAGCTTTTGGGAGTAGAAAAGGCTACAGTGCCGACGAAACCCAGGCGAGTAAATGGTGCCGTAGATCCACCGTGGATGACCAGAGAAATAAAAGGGCGGTAAACTTAAAAAGGAATTATAACCTAATGAAAGAATGACACGGCCGAAGCCCGTACTCAGTACCACAACAGCCTCAGAGCTTGTCGCACCCTTATTCGGGTAGTAAACGCAACTACGAAAAACAAATAGCGCGTGACATCAAGACAAACTCAAAAAATTCTTCATACATCAGATCGAAAAGAAAGTAAAATCAATATTGGTCCCCTGACAGACGAGACTGGAGCTGCAACTCAGGACAGTAAACAGATGGCCAGAATCCTCAACAGTAACTTCGCATCCGTATTCACAGTCGAGAACATCGAAACCATGCCCGAACCCTGACCCGCCGAGGGAATCACGCCCTGAAAATTGACTCAATATGCGACCAAGAAGTGAAAGAGTATTTGGATAAACTCGACACGAACAAGTCAACAGGACCTGACGGTTTGTCCCCGCGGTTATAAAAAGAGCTTAAACAACAAATACTTCACCCACTCACTAACATATTCAACCAGTCTGTTCAATTGAAAAAGGTCCCGGAAGACTGGAAGATGGCGAACGTAACACCGATTTTCAAAAAAGGAGACAAAAGCGTTGCATTAAACTACAGGCCCATAAGTTTGACATCAGTGGCAGGAAAAATACTCGAAAAGATTATTAGAGACAAACTTGTTAAGTTTCTAGAAGACAATAATGTAATCTCCGACACCCAGCATGCCTTCAGAAACAAGCGCTCCTGCCTACGAATTTATTAGTCTTCTTCCAAGGTATATATAAGAACTGGGATGCCCACATCCCCAGTGATGTTATATACCTGGACTTTCAGAAAGCCTTCGACAAGGTAGCGCACGAGCGACTGCACTCGGCAGGCATTGGAGCCAATCTGATCGCGTGGATAAGAGATTGGCTCACCGACAGGAAACAACGAGTACTACTCAACGGACAGCCTTCCGATTGGCTTCCAGTCACTAGTGGAGTGCCTCAAGGTCAGTGCTGGGACCCATTCTCTTGATGATATATACCAGCGACCTCGAATCAGGACTGAAATCCACAATATCGAAATTTGTTGATGACACCAAGGTGGGTGGAAAGACCCTCACAAAGACCGACTGCGAAATCATTCAGAAATACCTCAATCACATTATCGAATGGTCAGAAAAATGGCAAATGTCCTTTAATGTTGACAAATGCAAAGTCATGCACTTTGGGTCCAGAAATAGTAACCACACGTACATCATGAATGGGAAACCTCTGCAGGCGATGCAGGAGGAAAAGGATCTTGGAGTCACTATCAGCAGTGACCTGAAACACTCGAATCACTGTAAAAAAAGTATACAACAAAGCCAACACTATGTTCGGGTTCATAGAGAGGAAATTCTAGTGTAAAACTCCAGATGTGATGCTATCCTTGTATAATTCCATGGTAAGACCGCACCTCGAGTATGCAGTACAGTTCTGGTCTCCTAATTACAGAAAGGACATTGATTTACTGGAAAGGATTCAACGACGCGCCACGAAAATGATACCAACCTTAAGGGCTCAACCGTACGAGGAACGACTCAAGCGACTCAATCTCTTTACATTAGAGAAAAGACGCCTACGAGGAGATATGATTCAAGTCTTCAAGTATCTAAAAAAATTCAATAACGTCGATTACTCCAATTTCTATGAATTGCAAACCAACCTAAGAACTAGAAATAACGGTTTACCCATTCAGTCTAGTCGATGTAACACAGACATCGGAAGGAGTTTCTTTTCAAACCGAGTCATCCGTCACTGGAACAATCTTCCTTCAGAAGTAGTAAATGCGAATACTATCAACTCCTTCAAATATAGAATCGACCGTCACTTCGCTGCGTCGGGAGTAAACTGAATATTGAGTTGCTTTCATCTGCTCCTCAATATCGAGGCGCTTTCATCTGCTCCTCAATGTCGAGGTGCTTTCATCTGCTCCCCAGGCCCCAGGCTGTCGAGCAGATTAAATCTCCAAAGCGGGCAACCTCGTAATGAGCCAATAGGCTTTCTGTTGCCTGCGTTTCCATGTTTCCATGTTTCCACATCCTCAACATCCTCCTCATCTACTCCCCTGCAGTCAACCCCTTCCGCCTCTTCCTCATCTTCCCTTGGCTCCCCCTTGTCCCTCTCCTCTACCAGCCCTCCTAACGCCTCCACGTCCAGCCGCCACCACACTCCCACTCCTCACTACCCATCCATTAGACGCCACAAGACCATTCTTCCTGCTGTGGTCTGCGTAGATCAGAACACCTGTTCAGGGCACAGACAAGCTGAAAACATCTGTTAGACTTGTAGGGGACTCGCTGGTTGAAGGTCAATTAAACGAATTCTGCGGCAGGAATACAGAGACGCGGAGGCGTTATTGTATTCAGGCCAAACTGGACGACATTACTGCAGCTGTCGATGCTGTCACGGAACTCGCGAAGGAAGACACAGTCTATTTGATTCACGCGGGGACAAATGACGTTCAGTCTACTCAAACTCAGGCCCTACTATCAAAATACCGTCAGGTCATTCGGCGTTACAAGACCAAGTCCCCTCACGTCATTGTCTCTGAATTCTACCCAGAATCAGCGCTTACGCCGGCTTCAACAACAAAGCGAGCAACATCAATACTAGTCTGAAGGAAATTTGTGACGACGAAGGCGTGGCGTTTACAAACGCCTGGCATCACTTCTTTGAGCGCCCAGACTTGTTTTGGAACGATGGACTACATCAGAATAAGGTTGGATCGGCGCGTTTCGGGAGGCTTCTGGACGAGGCAGTGAAAGCTTTTCAAAAGCCTTTCAAAAACGGCGGGCGAGGACAGGGGCAAAGGCAGCCTTGATCAACCAACCCGTAGCGTCAGTGCGACTCACAAGAAACTGTGTACCTAACCACGCCTCCGACAAGCGAACTGGTACAACTCGTCACGGCCACATTTCTATCATGTACACAAATGCACGTAGTTTAATACCCACAAAGGACGAAAGTAGGGCGTATGTTGCAACAGAGAAACCAGATGTGGTAGCCATCACAGAGACTTGGGCCAACTCTACCCATCTAGAATCCGAACTGTCATTACCTGGGTAAAGCTTCCACAAAGTCGAAAGCACAAGAAAGGAGGAGGAGTAGTTTGCTACGTAAAAAGTACACTCCTGCCATAAAATAGACAAACAGGACGCAGAGAAATACGATTCTGTCTATGTGGAAATAACCGCAAATAACAAGAAACTAACACTTGCAACCATATACAGGCCTCGAAACAACAGGCAGCCGATGACACTGCCCTCTACGAAGAGATTCACTCTCTAACACAAAGCAAGGAAGCAATTATAATTGGGGACTTTAATTGCCCTAACATTGACTGGGGACTGATGACTGGAGATCAAGAGGGTAACAGGCTTTTAGAAATGGTGGAGGATTCGTTCCTCACTCAAGTTGTAACTCAACCAACAAGAGAAAACAATCTGCTGGACCTGGTATTAGTAAGCGACCCCGACCTCATTCGCGACTGTACAGTTGGTGAGAAACTTAATGGGTGCGATCACCACTTAATCCGTTTTAATATTAACATATGTCACAAACTCGTAGATAATCCGTCAGTGATACCAGATTACAAAAAAGGAAATTTCGACTTAGCCCGTGCGCTGCTTCCCCCTACGACCTGGGACCAACTTGGCATCACCGACAATACAATCGACAACGCGTGTAACGTCTTCAAAGATAAGCTGTTGCAAGTAGAGAAGGCTACAGTGCCTACGAAATCCAGGCGAGTAAATGGGGCCGTAGATCCACCGTGGATGACCAGAGAAATAAAAGGCAATAAACCTAAAAAAGTAATTATAATTTGATGAAAGAGAATGCTACGGCCGAAGCCAGCACACAGTACCACAACAGCCTCAGAGCTTGTCGCAGCCTTATTCGGAGTAGCAAACGCAACTATGAAAAGCAAATAGCGCGCGAAATCAAAACTAACTCCAAGAAATTCTTCACGTACATAAGATCGAAAAAGAAAGTAAAATCAATATTGGTCCCCTGACAGACGAGACTGGATCTGTAACTCAGGACAGTAAACAGATGGCCAGAATCCTCAACAGTAACTTCGCATCCGTATTCACAGTCGAGGACATCGAAACCATTCCCGAGAGCCCTGCCCGCCGAGTGAGATCACGCCGCTGGAAATTGACTCAATATGCGACCAAGAAGTAAAAAGTACTTGGACAAACTCGACACGAACAAGTCAACGGGACCCGACAGTTTGTCCCCGCGGTTATTAAAGAGCTTAAACAACAAATACTTCAACCACTCACTACTATATTCAACCGGTCAGTCCAACTAAACAAGGTCCCGGAAGACTGGAAGATGGCGAACGTAACACCGATTTTCAAAGAGGAGACAAAAGCGTTGCATTAAACTACAGGCCCATAAGTTTGAAAAAAGTGGCAGGAAAAATACTAGAAAAATTATTAGAGATAAACTTGTTAAGTTTCTAGAAAACAATAATATAATCTCGACACCCAGCATGGCTTCAGAAACAAGCGCTCCTGCCTAACGAATTTATTAGACTTCTTCCAAGGTATATATAAGAACTGGGATGCCCACATCCCCAGTGATGTTATATACCTGGACTTTCAGAAAGCCTTCGACAAGGTACCGCACGAGCGACTCCTTAAGAAACTGCATTCGGTGGGCATCGGAGCCAATCTGATCGCGTGGATAAGAGATTGGCTCACCGACAGAAAACAACGAGTACTACTCAACGGACAGCCTTCCGATTGGCTTCCAGTCACTAGTGGAGTGCCTCAAGGGTCAGTGCTGGGACCCATTCTCTTCATCATATATATCAACGACCTCGAATCAGGACTGAAATCCACAATATCGAAATTTGCTGATGACACCAAGGTGGGTGGAAAGGCCCTCACAAAGACCGACTGCGAAATCATTCAGAAAGACCTCAATCACATTATCGAATGGTCGGAAAAATGGCAAATGTCTTTAATGTTAACAAATGCAAAGTCATGCACATTGGGTCCCAAAATAGTAACCACACATACATCATGAATGGGAGACCTCTGCAAGCGATGCAGGAGGAAAAGGATCTTGGAGTCACTATCAGCAGTGACCTGAAACACGCGAATCACTGTAAAAAAGCCTACAACAAAGCCAACATTATGCTCGGGTTCATAGCGAGGAACTTCGAGTGTAAAACACCAGACGTGATGCTATCCTTGTATAATTCCATGGTAAGACCACACCTCGAGTATGCAGTGCAGTTCTGGTCTCCCAATTACAGAAAGGACATTGCTTTACTGGAAAGGATTCAACGACGCGCCACAAAGATGATTCCAACCTTCAGGGCTCAACCGTACGAGGAACGACTCAAGCGACTCAATCTCTTTACATTGGAGAAAAGACGCTTACGAGGGGATATGATTCAAGTCTTCAAGTATCTAAAAAAGTTCAACAACGTCGATTACTCCAAATTCTTTGAACTGCAAACCAACTCAAGAACTAGAAATAACGGTTTACCCATTCAGACGAGTCGATGCAACACAGACATTGGAAGGAGTTTCTTTTCAAACCGAGTCATCCGCCACTGGAACAATCTTCCCTCAGAAGTAGTAAATGCGAATACCATCAACTCCTTCAAATACAGAATCGACCGTCATTTCGCTGCGTCGGGAGTAAACTGAATAACGAGGGGCTTCCATCTGCTCCCCAATATCAAGGTGCTTTCATCTGCTCACCAAGCCCCAAGTGGCGGTCGAGGAGATTAAATCACCCAAGCGGGCGACCTCGTAATGAGCCAATAGGCTTTCTGTTGCCTGCATTTCCATGTTTCCATGTTTCCCTCTTTCCTCCTTCCAGTCTTCCTCCCTCCTCTCTTTCCTTCCTTCCCTCTTTCCTCCTTCCAATCTTCCTACCTTCTTCCTTTCCTTCCTTCCCTTCCTACCTCCTTCTTCTCCTTCCTCCTCTCTTTCCTCCTTCCAATCTTCCTCCCTCCTCTCTTTCCTTCCTTCCCTCTTTCCTCCTTCCAATCTTCCTACCTTCTTCCTTTCCTTCCTTCCCTTCCTACCTCCTTCTTCTCCTTCCTTCCCTCTTTCCTCCTTCCAATCTTCCTCCCTCCTCTCTTTCCTTCCTTCCCTCTTTCCTCCTTCCAATCTTCCTACCTTTTTCCTTTCCTTCCTTCCCTCTTTCCTCCTTCCAATCTTCCTACCTTCTTCCTTTCCTTCCTTCCCTCTTTCCTCCTTCCAATCTTCCTACCTTCTTCCTTTCCTTCCTTCCCTCTTTCCTCCTTCCAATCTTCCTACCTTCTTCCTTTCCTTCCTTGCCTTCCTATCTCCTTCTTCTCTTTCCTTCCCTCTTTCCTCCTTCCAATCTTCCTACCTTCTTCCTTTCCTTCCTTCCCTTCCTATCTCCTTCTTCTCCTTCCTTCCCTCTTTCCTCCTTCCAATCTTCCTCCCTCCTCTCTTTCCTTCCTTCCTCTTTCCTCCTTCCAATCTTCCTCCTCCTCTCTTTCCTTCCTTCCTCTTTCCTCCTTCTTCTCCTTCCTTCCTCTTTCCTCCTTCCAACCCTTCCTATCTCCTTCTTCTCCTTCCTTCCCTCTTTCCTCCTTCCAACCTTCCTATCTCCTTCTTCTCCTTCCTTCCCTCTTTCCTCCTTCCAACCTTCCTATCTCCTTCTTCTCCTTCCTTCCCTCTTTCCTCCTTCCAATCTTCCTCCCTCCTCTCTTTCCTTCCTTCCCTCTTTCCTCCTTCCAATCTTCCTACCTTCTTCCTTTCCTTCCAACCTTCCTATCTCCTTCTTCTCCTTCCTTCCCTCTTTCCTCCTTCCAATCTTCCTACCTTCTTCCTTTCCTTCCAACCTTCCTATCTCCTTCTTCTCCTTCCTTCCCTCTTTCCTCCTTCCAATCTTCCTACCTTCTTCCTTTCCTTCCAACCTTCCTATCTCCTTCTTCTCCTTCCTTCCCTCTTTCCTCCTTCCAATCTTCCTACCTTCTTCTCCTTCCTTCCGTCTTTCCTCCTTCCAATCTTCCTACCTTCTTCCTTTCCTTCCTTCCCTTCCTACCTCCTCTCTTTCCTTCCTTCCCTCTTTCCTCCTTCCCTCCTAGCTGTCCTTCCAATCTTCCTACCTCCTTTCTTTCCTTCATCTCTCCCTCCTTCCTTCCTTCCTTCCCTCCCTCTAATTGATACATTGCATAAGATCGTCTCGCTTCTCAAGGACACGAATTAAGTCTGAATACATTTTAATTCTCCTTCGAGATTTCCACTGCCTCGATCCCCTCCTCCTCCTCCTCCTCCTCCTCCTCCTCCTTTTCCTCCTCCTCCTCCTCCTCCTCCTCGGCGCCTTAGAAAGTCTTTCCTCCAAGTATACAAATGACTTCGTTAAGCTGGAGGTCAGTGAATCATCCTCTTCCTCCTCCTCCTCCTCCTCCTCCTCCTCCTCCTCCTCCTCCTCCTCCTTCGCCTCTTCCTCTTCCTCTTCTTCCTCCTCCTCCTCTTCATCTTTTCCTCTGCCTCCTTATACCTCCTCATTTTTTTATTCTTTTTTTATTCTCTTCCTTCCCTATCTTTTGCTTCTCCTCCTCTTTCTCTTCCTCATCTTCTCTCTTTATTTCTTTTTTCTCCTCCTCCTCCTTCTATTCCTCTTTTTCCTCCCGTTCCCTTTGCTCCTTTTCCTCCTCTTCCTCCTCTTCGAACTCGTCTTACTCCTTCTCCTCCGCCTCCTTCTCAACAACTCGCCCTTCCTCCTCCTCCTCCTCCTCCTCCTCCTCCTCCTTGTTTACTTCTCAAGGCGGCGGGGTAAACAGGACACTTGTGGCCACAATCTTGGAAAATGACGAGAGAGAGAGAGAGAGAGAGAGAGAGAGAGAGAGAGAGAGAGAGAGAGAATGATACTGTTTGTGAAGTTTGTCGGGTTTTTTATGATTTACCTCAATTACTCACATATTTTATTACTGGTTCGCTTTTTATTTGACTTTTTATCACTTAGTCCATTCCTGTCTTTTTTTAGGGGAATTAGTAAGAATTATGTTTACTTCTATGGCTCGCAACGGGAGAAGTGGAGGACGTTGGGAAAGGCCTGAAATACCTGCCTTACTACTATTATTATCATTACACTCAACATAAATAAAATAAAAAAATAAAACTGTCCCTTCTCACTCACCTCGGAAGGACAAAAAAAGAAGACTAACTTTCTTCTCACAAGATTATCTGGCCGCCCTTTCTTGCCCGTCGGTTCCCTAACACGCCCTGGAGGTGAGGAGGAGGAAAAGGAAGAAGAGACAGAAGACAAATGAAGGGAGGAAGGAAGGAAAGAAGGAAGGAACTACGAAGGAGAAGAGGATAAAAAGCAAAAGAATGAAGATTAAGAGGGATAAGATAAAGGAGGAGGAGGAAAAAATAATATAGACGAAGAAAAACAAAGAAAAAGAGGGAGAGGAGAAAGAGGAAAAGAAAACGATGATGAAGAACCGGAGGAAAAGGAGGAAGAGAAAGAGGAAAAGGAAAATGCGAAGAAGAGCTAGCGGAGGAGAAATGAAAGAAAAGGAAAGGAGAAGAGGAGAACGAGGAAGAGGAGGAGGAGGAGGAGGAGGAGGAGGAGCGTCGTCAGGGAGCACCACGGACTGTTGACCTTATGACGCAGCGCACAACGCGTTTCTTTTGTTTCCGTTCCGCACGAGTCGGTCCCTTCGCTATGTGCCTCATTTTCCTCCTCCTTTACCTTATTCCTCCCTCTTCTTCTTCCTCCTCCTCCTCCTCCTCCTCCTCCTGTGCCTCTTGTCTTCATCTCCTCTTCCTTTTCCAGCTTTTCTTATTTTCCTCGTTTTCCTCTTCTTCTTTCCTTTTCTTTTATTCCTCCTCCGCTAGCTCTTCCTTATCCTCCTCCTCCTCCTCCTCTTCCTCCTCCTCCTTCACGGTTTGTCTTCATTTTATATTCCATTTTTTACCTTATTATTTTAATCTTTCTGTTCGTCCTTTCCTCTTTTTTTTTCTCTACTTCCTGTCTTTCTTACCTCTCTCTCCTTCCTTTCATCGTTCTTCTCTCCTGTTCCCTTCTTTCTCTACTTCCTCTCTTCACTTTTCTTTCATTTCTTGTGCCTTCCTCTTTTCCTCCTTCCTTTCCTTTCCTTTTTTACTGTTTTCCTCCTTTTCTTTCGTCTTTCTTTCCTTTTCGCCTTTTCTTCTTTTTCCCTTCTCTCATCCATGGCTTCCTTCACGCATTCCTTTCCATACCCTCTTCTTTTCCTTCCTGCCTTCTCCCCATCCCCTTCCTCCCTGGTTTGCCTCCTTCTTCATTTCTCCTCCTTCCTTCATTACCTCCATCCTCTTTTCTTTCTTCATTTCTTCTGGTTTTATCTTTTCTCTTTCTCTTCTCATTTCTTTCACCCTCTTCTCCTCTTTTCATCTCATTCTCTTCCGTTTCCTTAAACATTCTCTCTCTCCCATCTCCCTTTCGTACCAAGACATCCTTTCTGCTACTTCTGCTTCTCCTCTTCCTTTAAATACAACTTCCTTCTCCTCCTTTTCCTTCTCTTCCTCCTCCTCCTCGTCCTCTCCATTCTTTACTCCTTCTACTTCGTCTCACTCCCCTCCTTCTATCCTCCCATCTCCCCACCCTGTACTCTCTTGTACCTACTCGTCCCTCTACCCTTCCCCTCTTTCTCTCCCTTCCCCTTCCTCTCTCTCTCCCTTCCCTCTTCTTTTTCTTCCTCTCCTTCCCATAAAAAAAGAACACTGAGGTATAAAAACTCCAACCAATCAAATTAAACCCATTCAGTTTGTCCTGAAAAGAAAACGAAGAAAACGGGAAGAGTATTGCCAACCCCCCTTTCCTTCCTCCCCCCCCCCCCCCTTCCAGCTTCCCAAAATTTGTCCCCCCTGACCCTCGGTGACCCAAGTTGACCTGTCGTTTCCTTTATTGATTTGATCCTTTTTTATTCCTGTTTTCCTGTTTTTTTCTTTTTTTTAAGATTCCTCAGCGATTTTTGTGGATTCGTCCTGTCACCTTATGTGTTTGACTGGTGTGTGTGTGTGTGTGTGTGTGTGTGTGTGTGTGTGTGTGAAATGTTTTGTTTGTTTATTTACTTTATTTCATGTATATTAATTTCTTTGTTTGCTTTTCTCTGTGTTTGTCCGCCTCTATATTTGCCTGTTTTATATTGTCTGCTTATCTGTTTGTCTGTATATATATTTTTGTGTGTGTCTGTTTACCTCTCTTCCCTTGTCTGTCTTTATTTCTATGTATTTGTGTTTGCCTGTTCCTGTGTCTGATTCTCTGTCTTCTTCTAATATATGTTTGTCCGTCTGTTTATAAATATATGTCTGTCTGTTTGTCTGTCAGTAAAAATATATATGATGGAAACTTTCTTCGTGTTCATATTTTGCTTTGTACTGAAAAAATAAAAAATAAAAATGTAGCGTCCTTCTCTCAAACTTTTCTATATATTTCATTTTTTTCCCTTCGTACGTGTTTGTTTCATGTCTTGATTTTACGGCCAAACATGTTCCCAGACTTTTTTTTTTTTTTTTCGTGGGAGTTAATTGTTTTTTTCCCGTTGTGCTAACTTATCATTTTTTTTTCTTGTTGTTTTTTTAGTCAAGAGCAAAGGTTGAGACGTGATTGATCCGTGTGAGGAAGAGACCGTGAATGAGGAGGAGGAGGAGGAGGAGGAGGAGGAAAGAGGTAGTGGTGGTGGTGGTCTTTCCTCCAACCACCTGTCTCTTTCCTTACTGTTGGGGATGATATTTTTCTCTCTCTCCTCCTCCTCTTCTTCTTTCTCCTCTTCCTCCTCTTGCTCTTTCTCATATCCCTTCTTCCCTTGTTCTCCTTCATCCTAATATTGTTTTCCTTTCCTTCAATATATTTTTTACCCTCCTCCTCCTCCTCCTCCTTCTCCTCCTCCTTCTCCTCCTCTGTTTTCTTTTGTTTTCATTCTTTTGTTTTTTGTCTTAATATATTTTTTTTCGTGTTTTCCTCTCTCGACTTCCTCCTCCAAGAGAGTATATTTCTCCTGCCCATATTATTTTTCCTCCTCCTCCTCCTCCTCCTCCTCCTCCTCCATGATATCTTACTCCTTTCCATCTCTGTTTTTCTTTTCCCTTTAAAATTTTACCCCGTCCTCCGTAAGACCATCATTTTTTTTTTAATTTATCATTTTTTACCTGTCTCCTCTTCACACATGTAATTACACCTGTCTGCTCTCTCTCTCTCTCTCTCTCTCTCTCTCTCTCTCTCTCTCTCTCTCTCTCTCTCTCTCTCTCTCTCTCTCTCTCTCTCTCTCTCTCTCTCTCTCTCTCTCTCTCTCTCTCTCTCTCTCTCTCTCTCTCTCTCTCTCTCTCTCTCTCTCTCTCTCTCTCTCTCTCTCTCTCTCTCTCTCTCTCTCTCTCTGTTTATCCCTTTGTAGATTAATAAAGAAAGGATAAAGAAAGGAAAGAGTGTGTGAGAGAGAGAGAGAGAAAGAAACTACTGCTGTTTCGTTTCTTAATCTAAGTTTCACACGAGAATATTTCCCTTTCAAACCTAACTCGTCATGACAATATTACAAGGCAATTTAAACTTCAAATTCCCTGTGTCAACTAGAAAGCTTATGTTATTTCGTTTTTGTTTATTGATTTATCTTAATATTTAATAGTTTACTTTTTCCATCTCTTTCATCCTCCTTTTTTTTTTTAAGCAATCATCTTCATCGAGGTTCTCCTAAAATAGCAACAGGCACGTGAACGTCAAACCAGCTGCATTTTTTTTTTTACTTTCTTTTTTCATTGATTTTTCTTATTTTTACTTTTTTTTCTATCTCTTTCACCCTCCATTCTTTTTTTTTTTTAAGCAATCATCTTCCTCGAGGTTCTCCTAAAATAGCAACAGACACATGAACCTCAAACCAGCTGCATTTTTTTTTTACTTTCTTTTTTCATTAATTTGTCTTATTTTTACTGTTTTATTCTTTTCCTATCTCTTTTACCCTACATTCTTTTTTTTTAAGCAATCATCTTCATCGAGGTTCTCCTAAAATAGCAACAGACACATGGACTTCAAACCAGCTGCATTTTTTTTACTTTCTTTTTTACTACTTTTATTATGTTGTTTTTGTCTATATCCGTGCCCATAACCCCGGGGGGCTGGCTCGGGGGCGGCCCGTTACAGGTGCAGAAGACTTATTTATTTCCCTGCCCGCGTCCAGAGCATTAAAAAAGACAACTGGATGGAGAAATATGCGCATGTTTTATTATTCCTGGATTTACAAGCATAATACTTCATTCTAAATATGCCCTCATTTCTCGCCTTTTCTAACTTACACGCATTCATAACCCAAACTTATTTCCTACCTTTGCAGAGATAGAGAGTCCCGGTTTTGTGTATACCTTTCAACATTACAATGATTTACGTTTTGTACTAATATGCTCTCATCTCTCGCCTTCCCTAACCTTTACACATATTCATAACCCAAACTTATTTCCTACCTTTGCAGAGATAGAGAGTCCCGGTTTTGCATCTGTTACCTTTCAACATTACAATAACTTACGTAGTGTACTAATATGCCTTCATTTCTCTCCTTTCGTAGCCTTTCCACATATTCACAACCCAAACTTATTTCCTCCCTTGCAGAGATAGAGAGTCCAATTTTTGCATGTTAGCTTTCAATATTACAATTATTTATGTAGTGTACTAATATACTCTCATTTCTCTCCTTCCATAACCTTTACACGCATTCATAACCCAAACTTATTCTTCCCTCACAGAGACAGAGAATCCTGGTTTTGCGTCTGTTATCTGTCAACATTACAATAATTTATACTGTGTACTAATTACATTTCCTTTCTCTCGACAGGTAAGTGGCGAGACCTGTCACCTGTGTCACTAGAGGAAGGAGTCAGTGGCGAGAATGGTTCAAGGTTTGGAGTGTGTGTGTGTGTGGGTGGGTGTGGGTGGGCGGGTTGTAGCATTAGTGGTAGTAGTAGTAGTAGTAGTAGCAGTAGTAGTAATAGTAAAATAATAATAATAATAATAATAATAATAACAATAATAATAATAATGACAATAATAACAATAAACGAAGGAAAATAAGCAGAGGAAACAGGCTAACAACACAGTATAATAACGTGTACGCAATTCTTACCTCACATTATTACAAACAGGAAAGCAAAAAAAAACACCAATTATATCTCTCATTCTGTGGTGTTTATATCATAGTTCAGCTGCGGGGAGGCTTAGTACCACCACCACCACCACCACCACTACCACTACCTCTTCTCCTGTGCTGCTGTGGGTGGTGTGCGCGGCGCCTCTAACTCTTCTTCCACGACATTAAGTTCCCGAGTTTGAGCGGCTGCGAGATGAATTGTTATGTGCAGAAGGACTTGTCTTCTGCGGCGAGTGCGCGCGTGATGGGTGTGCCGCAGAGAGGAAGGGAGAGTAAGGGAAGGAGAAGGAGAGAGTGAAAGAGTGAGGGATAGTGAGCGGTAGAAGGAGAGGGAGGGTTATATGGGGAAGGAGAGGGAGGGGGAGAGTGTGGGAGGGAGAGTAAGAGGGAGTAGGTTATAAGGAGGAAGGAGAGAGGAGAGGGAGAGTGGAGAGAAAGGAGGAAGAAAGGAGGAGGAGGGAAATAGATGACGGATGGGGTTCGGTAAGTGAATAAAGAGGTAGAGACGAAGAGTGAAAATAAGCAAAGGGAAGGAGAGGGAAAGATGGATGGAAGGAAGGAGAGGGTAAGAGAAAGGAGGAAGAAGGGGAGAGGAGGAGAGAAGAAGAGATGGATGCTGGGAAAGAGGAAGAGAGAGAGAGAGAGAGAGAGAGAGAGAGAGAGAGAGAGAGAGAGAGAGAGAGAGAGAGAGAGAGAGAGAGAGAGAGAGAGAGAGAGAGAGAGAGAGAGAGAGAGAGAGATAGAGAGAGAGAGAGAGAGATAGAGAGAGAGAGAGAGAGAGAGAGAGAGAGAGAGAGAGAGAGAGAGAGAGAGAGAGAGAGAGAGAGAGAGAGAGAGAGAGAGAGAGAGAGAGAGAGAGAGAGAGAGAGAGAGAGAGAGAGAGAGAGAGAGAGAGAGAGAGAGAGAGAGAGAGAGAGAGAGAGAGAGAGAGAGAGAGAGAGAGAGAGAGAGAGAGAGAGAGAGAGAGAGAGAGAGAGAGAGAGAGAGAGAGAGAGAGAGAGAGAGAGAGAGAGAGAGAGAGAGAGAGAGAGAGAGAGAGAGAGAGAGAGAGAGAGAGAGAGAGAGAGAGAGAGAGAGAGAGAGAGAGAGAGAGAGAGAGAGAGAGAGAGAGAGAGAGAGAGAGAGAGAGAGAGAGAGAGAGAGAGAGAGAGAGAGAGAGAGAGAGAGGTGAAGGTTCAAGGATGACAGGAAAGACAAGAACACCAAATCTTAGCCTGTGATGTTTTTTTTCTCCTCTTCCATTATTTCATTTATTCACATCATCTTCCTCCTCCTCCTCCTCTCCTCCTCCTGGTAGGCATAAACAAGGCAGCTCCTGTGAACCTAACCCCACCTAACATCACCGTCCATGAACTTTTCTACTTTTTAATGTATCTATCGTATTGGCACTCACCTCATGACTGCCCATCCTGTTCCACTCATCCACCATTCCTTTGGTTAACTAATTCTTGCCTATGTCCTTGTTGAATCTGAATTTATCTGATTTAAACCCATTACTACGTGTTCAACCCTTCTTTGTTACCTTCCTTCAGAACCTTATTAATATTACCCTTATCAAAATCCCTTCATCCATTTATAAACATCGATCAAGTCTCCTCGCACCCTTCATCATCCTCATCATCATCATCATCGTCTTTGTATCACTAGTATTATTATATTCCCTTCTTCCTCCCTTCCTTCTTTTTTTTCATCCTTCCCTTTCGCGCCGAACATGGGAGGAGTGGAATATGTGATAACTCTCTTGCTGTCCCTTCCCCTTCTTTATTTCCTTCCTTCTTTCTCTCCCCTCTGCTGCTCTTCCTCTCTTTATCCCTTTCTTCATCTCTCGTTCTGTTTTCCTTCCTCTTGCTTCACGTTTCCTTTTCTTCCCCTTCGTGTGTTTTCCTCTTTATTTCCTTCTTTTTGCACTTTTCCATTCTTCTTCAGTATTTTCCTTCTTCTTCCATTTTCCTTTCCTCTCTTTCATTTTTTCCTTAATGTATGTATGCCTCTTTTTTTTTCCTTGTTTTTGTACTTTCCTATTTTTCTTCAGTATTTTCCTTCTTCTTCCATTTTTCTTTCCTCTTTTTCATCTTTTTTCCATCTATCTCTTTTTCCTTTTCTTTCCCTACGTCCGTGTGTTTGACTCTTTTCTCCTGTTTTTGCACTTTTCCATTCCTCTTCAGTATTTTCCTTCTTCCATTTTTCTTTCCATCTATCTGTTTCTCCTCCCTCTCTCCCCTCGACAACGGCCACGCCACCTCTTCTCGTCCTATCAGCGAAGTTAACTTAAGCAACGTTGGGTCTGGTTAGTGCTTGGATGGTTGGCTGCCTGAGAACACCAGATGCTGTTGACGTAACTTTTTTTCTTGGACTGAGAGTACTGTGAAGTGTGGGGGAGGCGTTTCCGGCTTCTTTCCTGTTACTGCTAAACCATTTCAGCTCCCTATCCCTTCCTCTCATATGTTACCTATAGCTAACATATGAGAGGCAGGGATAGGTGTTGGGACTGTGGCAGAGCAGAGGGGAGGAAAGGACCCGCGGAATCGAGCGCCCAAACGGAGTATTTGAAATGGCTTGACTATAGTTCAGGAGTGAGGCAGGGGTGCGTCCTTGCTCCAGCGCTTTTCAACATTTTCATGGACTGAGTATTAGGCAAAGTTATTGATTAAAGTCGTAGCGGAGTATCTGTTGGCGACATCAAAGTCACTGATCTTGTTTTTACCGACGATAACGTACCTCTCGGGGAATCGCTGGAGGCTCTGGTGATGGCTCTCGAAGTGCTGCATGAGGAGGCGAAGACTCTGGAATTGAAGGTCTCCTGGGCCAAAATCAAGGTCGTCGTTTGGAGACTTGCTTGATGGGTCGACACGGTTCAGTCTGTTCATGCATGTGGGGAGAATGTCGAGGTCAAAATCAAACCAAAAAGAGAGAGAGAGAGAGAGAGAGAGAGAGAGAGAGAGAGAGAGAGAGAGAGAGAGAGAGAGAGAGAGAGAGAGAGAGAGAGAGAGAGAGAGAGAGAGAGAGAGAGAGAGAGAGAGAGAGAGAGAGAGAGAGAGAGAGAGAGAGAGAGAGAGAGAGAGAGAGAGAGAGAGAGAGAGAGAGAGAGAGAGAGAGAGAGAGAGAGAGAGAGAGAGCTCTTTCACTTTCACCCATTTCTTCTAATGCTTTCATTTCCCCTCCACCTCAACCTCCAGGTAACGCAGAGGAAGGAGGAGAGCGAGTCACCTGTAATTAGCCGCCGGCAGGTGTCAGGCGGGTCAAGGCTGGGACTGCTCTCATGCCTGGCGGAGCTGTTTTGTGAGTCTCCATCCTGTTGTTGATCAAGGGGAGGGTGGAGGCGGAGGAGGAGGGAGGATGCTGGTGGAAGGAGAATATAGAGTTATCAGGGCTTTGGTGATACTGGAAGGGTATGAGACTGGATGGGCTTAGACTGGTGAAGTAGGCGAAGAAGAAGGGGTCAGTGTAGCCGGTGCATGGAGAGGAAGAAGGGGAGAGATAAAGTGAAGCTGGGAGGCGGGAGGGAGGATGCTGGTGAGAGGAGAAGAAGGATGAAGGCTTAGGTGATACTGGAAGGGAATGAGATTGGATGTGCTGAGACTGGTAAAGAAGGCGAAGGAGAAGGGGTCAGTGTAGCTGGCGCATGAAAAGGAAGAAGGGAGGAGGAAATTGAAGCTGGGAGGCAAAGAGGGAGGATGCTGGTGGAACGAGAGGAGAGAGAAGGATGAGGGCTTAGGTGAAACTGGAAGGGGATGAGATTGGATGAGCTGAGACTGGTGAAGGAGACGAAGAAGGAGTGAGTGTATCTTGATGAGAGAAAGGCATATAGGAAAAGGAAGAAGTTAGATTTGTCAAGTAGATTTATGCAAGGAAACACGTCACTATAGAAGGAAAAGGAGATATAGGAAAGAGAGAAAACGGAGATATAAGATTGAGAGGAACTAAAACATGACAAAGTATTAAAAGAGTCTGACAAACCAACCGAACGAGCAGGAGAGGACCAGAAAGACAAAAAAAAAAAAAGGAAAAAAGAAAAAAACATCACATAGGAAAGAGGAAAAGGAGATATAAGATTGAGAGAGGACCAGAAAGCAAAAAAAAAAAAAGGAAAAAAACATCACAGACCTCACTTATTTTTCTTTTTCCTCCTTCAGTCGACTTTCTTGCTTGTTACTCGTGTTTTATTTCCATTACTGTTAGCCGCAAAGTTTTCCTCCTCCTCCTCCTCCTCCAAACTTTCTCTCCTCTCTCCAATTACCTGTGAAGGGGAGGAGTCAGCCACCAGTGAGTTCTTCCTCCCTGGTCTCCGCCTCATTATGAAAAGTTTATCCTGAATGTGAAGAGGCTTAGAGGAGGAGGAGGAGTTTTAAGTAGAAGCGGAGGAAGAACATGAACGAGAAGAACAAGAGGAAGAACAAGAACAAGAAGTGGAGGATAAGGAGGAAAACATGGAAACATGGACTAGCAGGCAGCAGAAAGCCTGTTGGCTCATTACTAGACTGCCTGCGTTCAGTGATTCAATCAATCCGTTTGCCATAGGAGTGGCTTGCAGGGAAGGATTAAAGCACTTGTGTATCTACTCTTGGGAGCGTTCAGTTCACTCCCGATGCAGCAAAGTGGCGATCAATGCGTTTCTTGAAGGAGTTGATGGTCTCTGCGCTAACCACTTCAGCAGGAAGGCTGTTCCAGTGGCGAACAACTCTATTCGAGAAATAACTCCTGCCGATGTCGGTATTGCATCGCCTTGCTTGAATTGTTTTTCCGTTGTTTCTTGTTCTCAGGTTGGTTTGTAGCGTGAAGAGTTTGGAGTGATCAACGTTGCTGAGCTTGTTCAGGTACTTAAAGACTTGTATCATGTCTCCCCGCAGGCGTCTCTTTTCCAACGTGCAGAGGTTGAGTCGCTCGAGTCGCTCTTCATAGGGCTTCGTCCTCAGTGATGGTATCATCTTCGTGGCGCGGCGCTGTACTCTCTCAAGTAATTCAATGTCTTTCCTGTAATTAGGAGACCAGAATTGCACGGCGTATTCCAGGTGGGGCCTTACCAGCGAATTGTACAAGGATAACATAACTCCCGGCGTCTTGTATTCGAAGTTCCTCGATATGAACCCAAGCACTGTATTGGCTTTCTTACAGGCGGACTTGCAGTGTTTTATTTGTTTCAAGTCACTGCTGATGGTGACCCCGAGGTCTCTTTCCTCTTGCACAACATGTATTGGTTCGCCACCCATGTGGTATGTGTGGTTGCTTCTGGATCCGATATGCATTACTTTACATTTGGCAGTGTTGAAGGACATCTGCCATTTTTCTGACCACCGAGTGATCTGGTCCAGGTCTCTCTGGATAATTTCGCAGTCTGTTGTTGTGAGGGCCTTCCACCCACCTTTGTGTCGTCGGCAAATTTTGAAAGATTGATTTCAATCCTAGTTCTAGGTCGTTGATATATATGATGAAAAGTATGGGTCCCAGCACTGACCCCTGTGGCACTCCACTTGTGACCGGGAGCCACTCGGAGGCCTGTCCGTTGAGTACAACTCGTTGTTTTCTTCCAGTGAGCCAGTCCTTGATCCACGCTGTCAGATTGCAGCCTAATCCCGCCGACTTGAGTTTCTTGAGGAGTCTTTCGTGTGGCACTTTGTCAAAGGCTTTCTGAAAGTCTAGATATATAACATCGCTGGGGATATGATTATCCCAGTTTTCATAGATACCTTGGAAGAAGTCCAATAAATTGGTTAAGCATGAGCGCTTGTTCCTGAAACCGTGCTGAGCATCGGAAATGATGTTGTTGTCTTCAAGGAACCTAACGAGTTTGTCTCTGATGATCTTCTCGAGGATTTTTCCCGCCACAGAGGTCAGGCTGATTGGTCTGTAGTTTAGGGCCACACTTTTGTCTCCCTTTTTGTAGATCGGAGTTACATTCGCTTGTGTCCAGTCTTTTGGGACTTTGTTTTGTTGTAGTGACAGATTGTAGATGGTGGTGAGTGGCTTGAGGATTTGCTGCTTGAGTTCCTTGAGCAGCCTGGGTGACAAGTCGTCGGGTCCGGTGGACTTGTTTGTCTCGAGTTTGTCTAGGTACTTTTTCACATCCCGTTCTTCGATTGTGCCAATTTCTAGTGGAGTGATTCCATCGGTGGGTAGGCTCTCGGGTACGGACTGGGTATTCTCGACCGTGAACACAGACGCGAAGTTTCTGTTTAGGATTTCGACCATTTGTCTACTGTCCTGTGTTAGTACGTCACTTTCATCTTTAGGGACCGATATTGGTTTTTGTCTTCTTTTGGTTCTTATATACGTGAAGAACTTTTCGGTTGGACTTGGCTTCGCGTGCAATTTGCTTTTCATAGTCGCGTTTACGCTGGCGAATGAGTGTTCTGCAGGCTCTGAGGCTTTGATGGTATTGTTCGCGTGCCTCGTCAGTGCCGTTTTCTTTGAGCGAGTTGTATTTTCTTCTTTAAATTAATCGCCCGTCGAACCTGGGTAGTCATCCATGGTGGGCTTGTGGCATTATTTGTTCTCCTTGTCTTCATGGGAACAGATGTTCTCTCTACCTCCAGGAGTTTGTTCTAGAAGTCATTCCACGCTCCGTCCACAGGAGTGAAGGTAATGGGTTCCCAAGTTGTCTGGTTAGCAGCTCACGAGCGAAATTAAAATTGGCTCTTTTGTAGTCTGGAATCTTGGACGTGTTTTCGGTGAGTTCATGGTCTGTTCTGATATTTAGGCGGATTAGGTGATGGTCGCAACCATCCAGCTTTTCGCCGACTTGACATTCACGTGTGAGATCTGAATCACCACGAGTACTAGGTCTAATATGTTATTTTCCTCGTCGGTTGGGTAACAATCTGAGTAAGAAAAGTGTCTTCTAACATTTCGACCAATCTGTTACCCTGATCTCCAATCATCGTGGCCCAGTCAATGTTGGCACAGTTAAAGTCCCCGATAATGACTGATTGTTTGTTTTGCGTTACGGTGTGGATTTCTTCGTACAGCGCTTCGTCGTCCGCTTCTTGTTGCTTTGGAGGTCTGTAAACGGTTCCAATCGTTATTTTGTTGTGCTTGCTAGTCTCCAGTTCAACATATACTGTGTCATATTTCTCTGAGTCCCTTTTGGTTACTTCCACGGCAGGGTATTTGTTCTTGACGTAACAGATAACACCTCCTCCTTTCTTGTGAAGTCTGTTTTTGTAGAAGCTCTCGTAGCCAGGAATTGAGAATTCGGTCATTAGGTGGTCAGAGGTGGCCCACGTTTCGGTGATGGCAATCACGTCCGGACTTTCTACGTCAACGTAGGCAAGTAACTCATCCCGTTTGGGTATTAAGCTCCGCGCGTTGGTGTATAGGACAGAAATGTCCTTCTTGACTTCAGTGCTTCGAGGCACAGTAGTCCGGTGTCTGCGTGTGTTTTCTGTTGGGGGCGTTGGTGTATGATGGGCGGGCTCTACTGGTTGGTTGTTTACGATACTTTGGCGCCCCTCCCGCGCTCTGAGTTTTTTGAGTACAAAAGTACTTCCTCGTTCAGCAGCCTACCAAGCCGTGCTGAGCCAATCGCATTGAGGTGAAGACCGTCAGGACGGAAAAGGTCGGGGTTGTCAAAGAAATGTTCCCACACATTTGCGAACGAAACTTCCTCGTCCTGACAGAGGTGCTTCAGTCTGTTGTTGATGTTTGACGCCTTTCTGTGGAAGCCTGTGAAGGCGTTGATTCTCGGAAGAATCCCGGAGACAATGATGTGGCGTGACTTCTCCTTGTAGCGGCGGATTACTCGTCGGTAGTCGGCTAAAATTTCCTCCGTGCGCGTTGTTTGAACGTTGCTCGTGCCAGCGTGCAAAACAAAGAGTGTGTCCTGTTCCGTGCGGTCTGAGACGAGGTCTGCCGCTTCTTCTATATCTTGTAGTTTTGCACCAGGAATACAGTAGCGTCTCCTGTTCTTGATACTTCGTCCACAGAACTCAGTCAGTTGTTCTCTAACAATGCTGTCACCCACCAGTTTTATGTTAACCTTGGTGTTGATCCTTGATCCGTTGAAGTGTGATCCGTCTTCACAGGAGACGGCTGGGAGGATTGTCTTCCGTCTGCGCCTGTACTCTAGCGAGGAGAAGGAGGGGGAGGAGGAGGAGAAGGAGGAGGAGGAGGAGGAGGAGGAGGAGGTGGAGGAGGAGGGGGACGAGGAGGAGGAGGAGGTGGAGGAGGAGGAGGAGGAGGAGGCGGACGAGGAGGAGGAGGAGGAGGAGGAGGAGGAGGAGGGGGAGGAGGAGGAGGGGAGGAAGAGGAGACGGAGGAGGGGAGGGGAAGAGGAGGAGGGGAGGAGGAAGGAGGAGGAGGAGGAGGAGGTGGAGGAGGAGGAGGAGGAGGAGGAGGAGGGAGGTGAAGAGAATGAAGAAGAAGAAGATGGAGAAGAAGCAGAAGAAGATGATGATGATGATAGCGATGATGATGATGATGAGGAGGAGGAGGAGGAGGAGGAGGAGGAGGAAGTGTAGGAGGAGGACGAGGGGGACGGGGAGATGAACGTGCGGGCAGCGTAGGTGGAAGCTGAAGAGGAGGAAGAAGAAGAAGAAGAAGAAGAAGAAGAAGAAGAAGAAGAAGAAGAAGAAGAAGAAGAAGAAGAAGAAGAAGAAGAAGAAGATGAAGAAGAAGAAGAGGAAGAAGAAGAAGAAGAAGAGGAAGAAGAAGAAGAACGAGAGGTGAGGGAGAGGGTTTGGGAAGGGGTGGGTCTATCTTTCAGAGAGCGCGCCTTGGAGCGGGTCAGAACAGTGGTAGGGGTGGAGAAGGAGGTGGAAGAGGACGAAGCGGAAGTGGAGACAGATGTATTAAGAGACGAGGGAGGAGAAGAAGAAGAAGAAGAAAAAGAAGAAGCCGCGGTGGCGGGCAGCGGCGTGTTTAGGTGCATGAGAGCAAGACACTTCGACAAGCCCTGCTCTAAATCTGAAATCCTAATCTCCATGAGACAGTGTCTGCATGACTCCGCACCCTTGTCATAATATTGTTGAGCAAATCGCCCCTCGCACCGGGAGCATTTGCGTAGTGGTGGGGAAGGCATACCGTTATCTTTGGTTTATTTGTTACTTTTTGACTTGAGTCAGCGAGAATTAGTGGCGAAGGGTCAGGTGGAAACTATTAACCGCGTCGGCTCGGCCAGGTGTTCAGATTAAGGCTAATCTCCAGGGAATATTCGCGGCCGGGTCGGGAGGACTCGGAGTATTTATGGCCCTGAAGGAAACAAAGCGAGGGGCTGGACAATGGAAAACGTGGCGCTAAATACTAGGAAAAGCCTAGGAAAAGTCAAGGAAAGTCTAGGGCAAGCACTATAAGGTATGTAAGGGCAAGCTAGTGCAGTGATTATATCAGTAGACTTAGCGTTCGCTGGGTTGTAGGGTAGCAGTGGTCGAGGTGCCCCGGCCGTTCCACGCGGTGTCCGGGTTTCCTTTGTGCGTGTCTCCGCGGCACTGCACTAATCTACACTACACTAGCACAACGAGGTAGCACAGTACACGACGACGTAATTAGCGCGATGTTGTAATAGCACAACGATGTTAACACAACAATGGGCAAGACTGTTAACGGTAGGTCTCCATATAATGCAGGGAAGCAGTGTGTTGTGGAGGCGGCTGGCTGAGCAGCAGCGAGTGTCGATGACCTGACCTCAAGGAAGGCTGGGTCACGACTGAGGACTGAGGAGGAGGAGAAAGAAGATAAAGAAGAAGAAAAGAAGGAGCAGAAGAAGAAGACGAGACAATATATATAATGAGAAGAAAAAGAAGATGAAGAAGAAGAAGAAAAAGAAGATAGAATATATAACAAGAAGAAAAGGAAGATGAAGAAGAAGAAAAGATGAAGTAGAATGAAAAATAAAAACGATTGGGAAAGGAAGAGAAAAAGAAGAAGAAAGGTCCAATTAAAATGAAAATAAGGGCGATGAAAAAGAAAATGGGAAGGACACACACATGCAAGCTAAAAAAGAAAAACGAGGAAAGAGGAACATGCGACCACAACAAGCGGACCATAATAATAAAAAGTACTATTAGTGGTTTTGTGTCCGAAGAATGAAGGAGGAGGATGAAAGAGAGCACTTCTTTGTCTCATCACGTCCTGGCCACAGAGAGAGAGAGAGAGAGAGAGAGAGAGAGAGAGAGAGAGAGAGAGAGAGAGAGAGAGAGAGAGAGAGAGAGAGAGAGAGAGAGAGAGAGAGAGAGAGAGAGAGAGAGAGAGAGAGAGAGAGAGAGAGAGAGAGAGAGAGAGAGAGAGAGAGAGAGAGAGAGAGAGAGAGAGAGAGAGAGAGAGAGAGAGAGAGAGAGAGAGAGAGAGAGAGAGAGAGAGAGAGAGAGAGAGCAGAACACTAAAACAGCACCAAAATGTATATATCAAAAAGGGAAATTGTATTGAAGTTATCACACATACACGACAAGGCTATCAGAAGAACGTGTTTGCTCCCAACTTTGATTTATTAGTGGAAACAAAAGTAGTAGTAGTAGTAGTAGTAGTAGTAGTAGTAGTAGTAGTAGTAAAGGTAGACGTAGTAGTAGTAGTTGTAGTAGAGGTGGAAATAGTAGTAGTTGTAGTTGGGAGTTATAGTAGTAGTAGTAGTAGCAGCAGCAATATCTGTAGCTGTTATGATAGTTGTTGTTGTTGTTGTTGTTGTGATGATGCTAAGAATAATAAAGGTAATTGTAGAAGGAAGGGTAACAGTGATAACAATAATAATAATAATAACAATAATAATAATAATAATAATAATAATAATAATAATAATAATAATAATAATAATAATAATAATAATAATAATAATAATAATAATAATAATAATAATAATAATAATAATAATAATAATAATAATAGTAATAATAAAAAAGCCTTCCCGTCAGCGGTACTCTTCCTCGTCGACCGGAATTGTTTTGTTGTTAAATTCCTCCCTTCACGGCCCACTCGCTTGTTTTCTTCCCGGCCGATTCAAGAAGGAGAGGAGGAGGAGCAGGAGGAGGAAGAGGCTCGCTATAACCTTTAACCTTCCTCCTCCTCTTTTTGTATCGAGAAAGAAAACGGAGGACCATCGAACAACAACAACAGCAAAGAGGAAGAAGAAAAAGAAATAGGAAACAAAAAAGACTTGCAAGAAATGAAGAACAATAAAAAAAGAAAGAAAAATAGCATTGAAACGTCTCACACACACACACAAAAAAAAAAAAAAAAAAAACAGATAATAAACAAACTAATCTAAAGATTTAAGACATGAAAAAATAGATGGATTTTTTTTCTTCTTTTTTTTACAACAAAGGAGACAGCTCAAGGGCACAAAAAAAGGAAACAATAATAAAAATAGGATAGATAGATAGATAGATAGACAGATACAGAGAGAGAGAGAGAGAGAGAGAGAGAGAGAGAGAGAGAGAGAGAGAGAGAGAGAGAGAGAGAGAGAGAGAGAGAGAGAGAGAGAGAGAGAGAGAGAGAGAGAGAGAGAGAGAGAGAGAGAGAGAGAGAGAGAGAGAGAGAGAGAGAGAGAGAGAGCAACAGACAGGCAAACAGACAGACAGACAGCCGCGGCAATCACGTTTAGCTGCACAATGAAAGGACAGGCGATCCAATATAAGAGATAAAGGAGGGCTTCGCAGGAACGACCCGGAGGAGGAGGAGGAGGAAGAGGAGGAGGAGGAGGAGGAGGAGGAGGAGAGAAGAAGGGAGGTCTTAGCCGTACAAAGGTGGGTAAGGAAGGAGGAGGTGGAGATGGAGAAGGAATATTAGGGGTTTGAGAAGGAAGGTTGTCAGAGATGGAGGAGGAAGGATTATGATAAGTAGAGGAGTGATGAAAGGTGGTATAAGAAAGTATAAGAGGTGGGAGTTTAGTCTTATAAAGGTGGATAAGGATAGAGAAGGATGGAGGATATGGAGTAGGAATATTAAGGATAGGAGAAAGAAGGGGGTGATAGGTGGAGGAGGAAGGAAATGGGTCATGAGTAAGAATTGGGATAAGTGGAAGAGGGACAGGAGAAGGAGGTGGAGTATTGTACAGGGTAGGAAGAAGCAATGAAGCGGATGTGAGCCTGGAAAGGAGATATAGAAGGACGGAAGTGGAGTAGAAAATAGTAATAGGATTGAAGTACGAGGATAGAAGGGTGAGAGGGAAACAAAAGTGGAATGAAGAAGAAGAGTTGAAGAAGGGAAGGAGGAGGAGGTGAGGCAAGAAAACGAAGAGGAAAGGGTAAAGGTCAGGAGGAGGAGGATAGAAGAAGGAGTGGGATGAGTTAGGAGGAGGGGAGGTTGGGGAAGAAGGGGTTGAGAAGGGGAAGGGGTTGGGGAAAGGAGAGGGGAAGGGTTGGTGAGAGAAGGGGGAGTTGGGGAAGAAGGAAGGGGAGTGGGGATGGAAGGGTGAGGAGTTTGGAAAGGAGAAGAGGAGAGAAAGGGGTTGGGGAAAGGAGAGGGGAAGGGTTGGTGAGAGAAGGGGGGAGTTGGGAAGGAAGGAGGAGGTTGGGGATAGAAGGGGAGGCTGGGTGGGTGAGGGGGGCGATCCTTGTCATCTGTCTGTGTGGTGAAAGAAGAGTTTTGTGTCCAGCAGAAGCGGGATTTGAAGTGAGGGAACCTTTGATGGGGTAATGCGTCTTGAAGCAATGCAGGAGGAGGAGGAGGAGGAGGACATAAATGGAAACGGTTCAGGTTTTACAAAGGAAACTTGCATTCATCGTGTTTGTTTGTTTGTTTGTTTGTTTGCCTGAGCCCCTCCTACACACACACACACACAGCTCTTGGTGGCATATTGCGTTTTATTAAATACTCTTTTACTCCTTTTTTTTTTTTACATTATTCGTTTACTTTCTACAACAATAACAACAACTACTACTACTACTACTACTACTACTACTACTACTACTACTACTACTACTACTACTACTACTACTACTACTACTACTACTACTACTACTACTACTACTACTACTACTACTACTACTACTACTACTACCACTACTACTACTACTACTAGTACTACTACTACTACTACTACTACTACTACTACTACTACTACCAATAATTATCAGATCAAGAAGGAAGACCCCAATGTGGCTTCCTTCTGTTCCTTTGTGTCTTCCTGAGCTGCCTCCTGACATGCCTAGGGCGAAATATCCTCCTCCTCCTCCTCCTCCTCCTCCTCCTCTTTCCCTTCTCCTCATCCTGTTTCTCGACCTTCAGTTATTCCTTTTCCTTCAGTTATTTATCAGACTAATTTTTCTGCTCTTAATCATTATCTTCATTTTCTCCTCTTCCTCTTCCTCCTCCTCCTCCTCCTCCTGTTTCTCATTGTTATATTCATTCTTTTATTCCTCCTTTTCTTCCTCCTTTTTTCTCAGCCTTTTCCTCCCCTTTATCTCTTTCCTCCTCCTCCTCCTCCTCCTCCTCCTGCTTGCCTTTCTTCTCTTTTTTCTCATCAATTTCATAACATTTTTTTTCTTAATAAATTGTACTTGTTACCTATTATTCTCTCTCTCTCTCTCCCCCCCCACCCCCCCTTATCGCCCAGACCATCACTCCTACATAGCCTTCTTTCCTTTTTTTTTCTCTCCCTCCTTCAAAGAAACACAAAGGAAGAACAAACAACAGCAGACCTGCTGGTCCTTACGAGGTTGTTTGTGACAAGCTACACTAACTATCTAATCAAAGGTGGAAGATGAAGGACAGCAAAGGCGAAGGCTCCTGGCCACCCCCCCATCCCTCCAACCAAAGCTGGCAGGAAAGGAAAAAGAACCATGCAGCATGGAAAAACTGCATGGAATTTATGTAGGAAAGAGGAAAGAACTACCATTACTGCTACCACTAACCGGGCGATAAAAGCGGACAAGGACACCAGTATTCGAAAGAACTTAACGTTATTACGACAATGAGTAATATCTAAGTTGCTGGTTGAATTCAAAACACTTGTCTAATCTATTCTTGAAGGCCGTAACTGTTGTACTATCAACGACATCACAAGGTAGAGAGTTCCAAACATTAACAACTCGATTGAAAAAGAAGTGTTTAGCTTCGTGCGACGAGAATCTTTTACCACTTATCTTCAAATTGTGATTTCTTCTTGTTCTATTTGATCGATCAATTGTAAAGTAATCTTCCGCATTAATATCACTGAATCCTTTGAACATTTTAAACACTTCTATTAGATCGCCTCGCATTCTTCGTTTTGATAGGCTGAATAAATTTACTTCTTTAAGCCTTTGTTCATATGACAAATTTCTCAACCTAGGAATCATCTTTGTTACTCTTCGTTGGACCCGTTCCAACTTTTCTATGTCTTTTCTGTAGTAGGGAGACCAAAACTGTACACAATACTCTAGACGGGGTCGAACCAACGAATTATACAGTTTTAATATTACTTTTTCCGATTTATTATTAAAGACTCGTCCGATGAAGCCAACCAATTTGTTTGCAGTTTTAACTACCTCTGAACAATGCTGACCGGGCTTTAAATCGCTTGATATAGTGATTCCATGATCCTTTTCTTTACTTACTGCAGAAAGTTGTTGGCCATTCATTACGTACCGAACGCGATTGTTATTTTTTCCGATGTGCAACACTTTACATTTGTCAACGTTAAATTTCATTTGCCATTGATTGGCCCAACGTGCAAGTCGATCTATATTTGATTGTAAAGCTTCTTCGTCGAGTATCGCAGTTACTTTACTAGCAATTTTGTGTCATCAGCAAATTTTGATACTTTGCAAGTGAGCCCATCATCGATATCATTAACATAAATTAAGAAGAGCATGGGGCCAAGCACTGATCCTTGAGGTACGCCGCTTTTGACATCGAGCCAGTTAGATGTAACACCGTTTAGAACTACTCTCTGTTTCCGCTCAGAGAGCCAGTCCGCAAGCCAATTGTGAATGTTACCCGAGATACCGTGCGCCAGTAGTTTGCTGAGCAATCGTTGGTGGGGACCTTATCAAATGCCTTTGAAAATCCAGATGTATGATATCTACTGATCTGCTTTCATCGAACACCTCAAAAATATAGTTTAAAAAATCAAGTAAGTTAGTCAAACACGAACGTTTACTACGGAAGCCATGTTGCGAATTATTTATTATATTATTTTCTTCGAAGAATTTCACCATATTGTCGCGAATGATAGTCTCCATTAACTTACAAACAATAGATGTCAGGCTAATTGGTCGATAGTTTCCTGGATGAGACTTGTCCCCCTTTTTGAAAATTGGTGTGACATTTGCAAGTTTCCAATCCGACGGAACTTTTCCAGCTGTTAAAGATTTATTGAATATGATGGAGAGCGGTTTACAAATTTGATGTTTGATTTAAGACCCTAGGGGTAATTTTGTCTGGACCAGGAGCTTTGCTTACTTTAATCTTTTCAATTGTGCGCAAAATGTCACTTTCTACGATGAGCACGCCACTTAACATCTTTTCGGTCCTTCTAACCTCCGGCGGTTGAGGTGATAAACAATCTTCGTCGGTAAATGCGGATGCGAAAAAGTTATTTAGGATTGTAGCCATTTCATTTTCATCGTTCGTGTGGTTACCATTTTCATTTGCAAGCGGTCCGATACCACAAGTGAGTGACTTTTTATTATTTACATAGCTGAAAAATTCTTTAGGATTAGATTTACTTGTTTCCGCTATATATTCTTCAAGATTTTTCTTGCTTCGTTTTATTAATTTCTTGGTTTCGCGGCGAATTCTGTCCAACTCTAGTTTGTCAGCCTCGCTCTGAGTTGATATGTATCTACTGTATACGCGTTTTTTAAGAGATAGGCTATTTTGAATTTCGTTATTCCACCATTTGGGTTTCTTCTTAGAAGCTGAACGTCTGTTACGATAGGGTACGCATATGCTTATGGCATTGTTCAATATTGTGGTGAAGGCCCCCCAAGATTTATCAATATCTGTTTCCGCCGTGATTTCAGTCCAGTCAGAATTATTTAGAATTGATCGGAGTCTTACGAAATTCGCTCTCTGATAATCAGGCACCTTTTCTTTACTAGGAGTTACTTTACTTTTTTTCATATTGATGCTGAATGTGATTGTTCGGTGATCGCTAGAACTAAAATTGACCAACATTTACTTCGTTACCTAGATACGCTGGAGTTGAAAAGATAAGGTCAAGTATATTATTTTCCCGAGTCGGTTCTTGAACGTGTTGATGTAAATCACTTTCTAGTAAATTTGTGTACAGGTCGAGCCCTGTATGACAGTTCAACGGTTCACCCCATCTTTTCACTGGCAAGTTAAAGTCCCCAGCAATTACTGCCTCGCAACTGCTACTTGTTTCTAATAATAATTCACTTAATGCGTGGTCGATATCAAGAGTCTGCCTTGGCGGTCTGTAGATAAGTCCAATTACTATTTTACGAGATTTATTTTAATTTCAATGAAGACCGTGTCTACATTTGTTATAATATCTGTTTTCACGGATACTGGATGGAGAGAGTTGTGGATATAAAAGATAACGCCTCCACCCTGTCTGTTCTCTCTTTCATGACTAAAAATGGTATAACCCGGTAATCTATATTCCGCAATGAAATCTCTGTTTGAAGTGTCTATCCAAGATTCTGTGACTCCGATGATGTGATAATGATTTGTAGCTGCGAGGACTTCTAAGTCTTCAAATTTGTTACGTAGGCTACGAGCGTTTACATAGCAAGCTTTAATGTGATTCGAGTCGGGAGTTTTGCGGGTTGAGTGCACCCTTACGGAGGAGCTGCTGGTGTTCTCGCCTCCGCGTTTTTTGGCTTTCGAAGAGCCACTTGGTCACAGAGCAGCCTCCCGAAATGGGCTGCTCCAACAGGGTTTAAGTGAATGCCATCAGGAAGGAACAAGTCTGAATCGTAGTAAAAATTGTTCCACAAGTTAGCGAACTGGACGTTTTCTTGTGAGCAAAGGGACTGAAGTCTGTTGTTTGTGCTGAAGGCCTTACTGTAAAAGCTAGATTCGGCACCGACCCTCGGGAGGATTCCTGAGATTATGATGTTACTGGCATCCGTTTTACGTTTATACTGCTTGATCATGCGGCGGTATTTCTCAAGCAGCTCCTCAGAAAGGGTTGTCTTTACGTCATTTGTCCCCGCGTGAATGACAAAGAGGGTGTTTCGGTCGGCATTTCTCGTGACATCATCGCACGCTGCGGTGATGTCGTCCAGTCTGGCACCTGGATAGTAGTAACGTTTTCTGCGGCCGTTTGATGAACGACCACAGAACTCAACCAGCTGGCCACGCACCATGGAGTCCCCAACTAGGCGAGTCTCGAACTCATCCTCCATGGTGTCTGCCAGCACCTGGAACCTATTGAAGGTAGTGGGGGTCAGTAAATCCTTGGTTGCATGCTTCGGTTTGGCTCCATTCCTTACAGGTTGGAACCCGACATCCTGTGAAGCAGGAAGAGAAGCGTTAAGTGGGGCAGGCTGGAAGTTGTCCTGTGAGGCAGGCTGGGAGTTAGCCTGTGAAGCATGCTAGGGTTTAGCCTGTGAGGCAGGTTGGGGTCAGCCTGTGAGGCAGGCTGGCAGTTGTTCTGTGAGGCAGGCTGGGGGTTAGCCTGTGAGGCAGGCTGGGGGTTAGCCTGTGAGGCAGGCTGGGGGTTAGCCTGTGAGGCAGGCTGGGGGTTATCCTGTGAGGCAGGCTGGGAGTCAACCTGTGAGGCAGGTAACACGTCCTCCCGTGAAGCAGGAGGGTCGTCTGGAGAGGGCACAGTCTCAGTGGAGGGCCTCCACCATCGATGGTGGAGTCACTGCCACATTTGTTAAAACAAATTCCTGAAGGGCTACAAATTTCTTTTCAAGATCATTGTGCTTGACTTTCCATTCAGTTACAGCCTTCTGAAGATGTAATCTTTGAACGCAGAGGCGGCAAGTTTTACTCAGCTGGAAGAACTGAGCTGCAAAACGTCCGGGACAGACGTCACACTTAAGGTTCGAAGGCATTGTTAGAATTTTAAGCGAGTTAACAGTTTGGGCAAATATTAAAAGCGCTTTCGAAATAACTTAAATTGTGACCATAAATTGAATTGTATAAAAATTGTGCATGGAAAATAGATACTGCTGTGTTAGATGCCTCCAACACTGGGAGTTCGCTCCCACAGGGTCTTGAAAACGCCTCAAAGACCAATCGCTTGTCCTGAGCCTCGGTCACGAGAGAGACTTTCACAACCCGGCGCTTTTCAGCTATTGTCCTCGAAGTTTTGTCCCATAGCACGGGGCCGGCGTAGTCACACAGAGCAGAGCTGGCAAGGGAGGAGAGGAACCAGCAATTCGTTCCCACTTTCCGAAACGTCACCCAACTCTGCGACCCTTTCGAGGCCTGGCCAGTGGCACCTGTCACCAGGTGTTCTCCACCAACTCTAGAGAGTATCAGACGCCCTTCCTGAGAGACCAAAAGACTGAAATATTCCTTGAGTATAAGAAAAACCCTCAGAAACTCCACCTAGAAGCCGGGAGGTACAACCTCAAATGGCCCACGGAAGATCTCTTTCAGGAGAAAACAAGAACCAGCTGTTATGCAGAATAGAGATGGGAGTACCGTCGATAGAGGGGAGGGACGGGGAGCTCACACCGACAACTGGTTCCCAGGGAGGCTTTTATTAGTGTAGAGGTCGCCACACTCCTCTACACCGCAGGCCTAAATAATTAGGCACGGTCCAGCTAACTAGGACCCTGGAACTCCAGCCATTGTCTCATAAAGAGATCCTCTGCCTGCAGTCCAATCCACCACTGCTGCTGCCCAGAGGCTTCACCGTGACCCTGGCACGGGAGACAGATCAGGTATTACACCTTGTCCAAGGGTGACCTGAGACTATGCAGGGCAGGGACGTCTAGTTCCCTGAGGTGAAAACAATTCACCCGCATACCGGAATTCACCCGCATACCTCCCCCTCCCCCCTCTGATAACAGCCTCAGTCGTGCACCAATAGCCACGCCTTCCCGAGTCCCTTTATCACTTTTTTTTTTTTTATAAGCTGCTCTCTTTCTACTTTTGGTCTCGAGATTTTTTTTTTTGTGTGTGTGTGTGTCTGCTTTATTGTTGTTGGTCTCATTGTTATTTGTATTGATATTGTTGTTTATGATTTAATTGGTGAGTATTGCTTTTTTTGTATCGGTATTATTATTATTATTATTTTTAATATTATTATTATTATTATGAGGTTTTTCATTATTACTTATTATTTATTATCATTATCATTTACTATATCAATGCTAGTTTTGCTTTCACCATTTCAACCTCGAAATAAATGTTAAAAAATAGGAAGGAAAAAAATTGTCATATATACGTACATCATCATCTTCATCATCATCATTTAGTATCATTTCACGGACAGAATTACCTTTACTTTTTTACTTACTAAGCCTGGGAGACCTTTAATGTTTTCTTCACTTCTCTCTATGTGATAATCTGCATTCTTTTATAGTTTTTTACTCTTTTTATACTTTTTATACTTCAGTCTCTTGTATCTTAATTCTCCACACAATCTTGCAAAATTAATTAGTCTATCCGCTTTCTCTTTTTTTTCTATTCCTTGCATAATTGAGGAGGAGAAGAATCAAACTCGTGGATAGAGGAGAGGAAGGCAAGAGGAAGAAAGGCGGGCACTGAAGGAAGAGTATATACGGGAGAAGGGAGGAGGAAAAGGAGGGAGGGAGGTGGGGTGGATGAAGGAGAAAGGAACATATGGGTGGAGCGAGTAAGGTCATAGGAGGAAAAGGAGGGAGAGCGGTGAGGTGGATGAAGGAAAAAGGAACATATAGGTGGAGCTAGCAAGGTCATAGGAGGAAAAGGAGGGAGAGCGGTGAGGTGGATAAGGGAAGAAGAAACATATGGGCGAAGCGAGTAAGGTTGTAGGAGGAGGAAGAGGAGGGAGGGAGAGAGAGGTGGGATTGATGAAGTAATAAAAAGGGTAGACGAGAGGAAGGGGAGGCCGAGGTTGAGGATCAGTAAAGTGTAACACAGCCGCTCCCTTCCCGTTCTTTTTGACCCCCGGAAAAAAACGTGTGATTGGAACTGGATTGCCCGAACGTTTGCACAGAATTTGTGTATGTCCACGTTTTTCGGTATGGTTGTGTGAGTAAGCGAGAGAGAGAGAGAGAGAGAGAGAGAGAGAGAGAGAGAGAGAGAGAGAGAGAGAGAGAGAGAGAGAGAGAGAGAGAGAGAGAGAGAGAGAGAGAGAGAGAGAGAGAGAGAGAGAGAGAGAGAGAGAGAGAGAGAGAGAGAGAGAGAGAGAGAGAGAGAGAGAGAGAGAGAGATACTACTGTTCCACACACAACCACACAGACGTACAGACAGACATTCACAGCTATAAGGACAAACAGAGAGAGGAGGAGAAGAAGGAAGAAGAAGAAGAAGAAGAAGAAGAGGAGGAGGAGGTTGATGAGAGAGAGAAAATAAGATGATAAAAGATGAAAGTATGAAAAAGAAAAGGCAAACATGAACCGAACCGTAGCGTCGATGCGGCTTGCAAGAAACTGTGTAACCAACGACGCCTCCGACAAGCGAACTCATTCAACACGACGCGGCCAAACCAGTAGTCACATTTCCATTTTGTACACAAATGCACGCAGTCTATTACCCAAAAAGGACGAAATTAGGGCGTATATTGCAACTGAGAAACCAGATGTGGTAGCCATCACAGAGACTTGGGCCAACTCTGCACATCTAGTATCTGAACTGTCATTTCCCGGGTACGAACGCTTCCAAAAAAATCGAATGCACAAGAAAGGAGGAGGAGTAATTTGCTACGTAAAAAGTACGCTCCCTGCCATAAAAATAGACAAACAGGACGCAGAGAATTACGACTCCGTCTATGTGGAAATAACTGCGAATAATAAGAAACTAACACTTGCGACCGTATACAGGCCTCCAAAACAACAAGCAGCCGATGACACTGCCCTGTACGAAGAGCTTCACTCTTTAACACAAAGTAAACAAGCAATAATAATTGGGGACTTTAATTGCCCTAACATTGACTGGGGACAATTGACTGGAGATCAAGAGGGTAACAGGCTTATAGAAATGGTGGAGGATTCGTTCCTCACTCAAGTTGTAACTCAACCAACAAGAGAAAACAATCTGCTGGATCTGGTATTAGTAAGCGACCCCGACCTCATTCGTGACTGTGAAGTTGGTGAAAAAATTAACGGTTGCGATCACCACTTAATCCGTTTCAATGTCAACATAAGTCACAAACTCGTAGACAATCCGTCAGTGATACCAGACTACAAAAAAGCAAATTTCAACCCAGCCCGTGAGCTGCTTCCCTCTGCGACCTGGGACCAACTTCACCTAACCGACAATACAATCGACAACGTGTGGAACAACTTCAAAGATAAGCTTTTGGGAGTAGAAAAGGCTACAGTGCCGACGAAACCCAGGCGAGTAAATGGTGCCGTAGATCCACCGTGGATGACCAGAGAAATAAAAAGGGCGGTAAACTTAAAAAAAAGGAATTATAACCTAATGAAAGAGAATGACACGGCCGAAGCCCGTACTCAGTACCACAACAGCCTCAGAGCTTGTCGCACCCTTATTCGGAGTAGTAAACGCAACTACGAAAACAAATAGCGCGTGACATCAAGACAAACTCAAAAAATTCTTCACATACATCAGATCGAAAAAGAAAGTAAAATCCAATATTGGTCCCCTGACAGACGAGACTGGAGCTGCAACTCAGGACAGTAAACAGATGGCCAGAATCCTCAACAGTAACTTCGCATCCGTATTCACAGTCGAGAGCATCGAAACCATGCCCGAGAACCCTGACCCGCCGAAGGGAATCACGCCCCTGAAAATTGACTCAATATGCGACCAAGAAGTGAAAGAGTATTTGGATAAACTCGACACGAACAAGTCAACAGGACCTGACGGTTTGTCCCCGCGGTTATTGAAAGAGCTTAAACAACAAATACTTCAGCCACTCACTAACATATTCAACCAGTCTGTTCAATTGAAAAGGTCCCGAAGACTGGAAGATGGCGACCGTAACACCACTTTTCAAAACAGGAGACAAAAGCGTTGCATTAAACTACAGGCCCATAAGTTTGACATCAGTGGCAGGAAAAATACTCGAAAAGATTATTAGAGACAAACTTGTTAAGTTTCTAGAAGACAATAATGTAATCTCCGACACCCAGCATGGCTTCAGAAACAAGCGCTCCTGCCTAACGAATTTATTAGACTTCTTCCAAGGTATATATAAGAACTGGGATGCCCACATCCCCAGTGATGTTATATACCTGGACTTTCAGAAAGCCTTCGACAAGGTACCGCACGAGCGACTCCTTAAGAAACTGCACTCGGCGGGCATTGGAGCCAATCTGATCGCGTGGATAAGAGATTGGCTCACCGACAGAAAACAGCGAGTACTACTCAACGGACAGCCTTCCGATTGGCTTCCAGTCACTAGTGGAGTGCCTCAAGGGTCAGTGCTGGGACCCATTCTCTTCATCATATATATCAACGACCTCGAATCAGGACTGAAATCCACAATATCGAAATTTGCTGATGACACTAAGGTGGGGGGAAAGGCCCTCACAAAGACCGACTGCGAAATCATTCAGAAAGACCTCAATCACATTATCGAATGGTCGGGAAAATGGCAAATGTCCTTTAATGTTGACAAATGCAAAGTCATGCACATTGGGTCCAGAAATAGTAACCACACATACATCATGAATGGGAGACCTCTGCAAGCGATGCAGGAGGAAAAGGATCTTGGAGTCACTATCAGCAGTGACCTAAAACACGCGAATCACTAAAAAAGCATACAACAAAGCCAACACTATGCTCGGGTTCATAGCGAGGAACTTCGAGTGTAAAACGCCAGACGTGATGCTATCCTTGTATAATTCCATGGTAAGACCGCACCTCGAGTATGCAGTACAGTTCTGGTCTCCTATTTACAGAAAGGAGATTGATTTACTGGAAAGGATTCAACGACGCGCCACGAAAATGATACCAACCTTAAGGGCTCAACCGTACGAGGAACGACTCAAGCGACTCAATCTCTTTACATTAGAGAAAAGACGCCTACGAGGAGATATGATTCAAGTCTTCAAGTATCTGAAAAAATTCAATAACGTCGATTACTCCAATTTCTTTGAATTGCAAACCAACCTAAGAACTAGAAATAACGGTTTACCCATTCAGTCTAGTCGATGTAACACAGACATCGGAAGGAGTTTCTTTTCAAACCGAGTCATCCGTCACTGGAACAATCTTCCTTCAGAAGTAGTAAATGCGAATACTATCAACTCCTTCAAATATAGAATCGACCGTCACTTCGCTGCGTCGGGAGTAAACTGAATATTGAGTTGCTTTCATCTGCTCCTCACTATCGAGGCGCTTTCATCTACTCCTCAATGTCGAGGTGCTTTCATCTGCTCCCCAGGCCCCAGGCTGTCGAGCAGATTAAATCACCAAAGCGGGCAACCTCGTAATGAGCCAATAGGCTTTCTGTTGCCTGCGTTTCCATGTTTCCATGTTTCCATGTGAGAGAGAGAGAGAGAGAGAGAGAGAGAGAGAGAGAGAGAGAGAGAGAGAGAGAGAGAGAGAGAGAGAGAGAGAGAGAGAGAGAGAGAGAGAGAGAGAGAGAGAGAGAGAGAGAGAGAGAGAGAGAGAGAGAGAGAGAGAGAGAGAGAGAGAGAGAGCATGCGTATCGATATGTTTGCCCACTCAGCCAATCAATCAGTCAACCGTATCATCAGTCAGTTAACCAGTCACTCCATACATCACCCTCTCACTACGCCCGTCAGCAAGCCAGTCATTCATCCAGTCAGTCAGCCTGTCAATCTGGCTGCATATCAATCACCCAATCAGTCTGTCAGTTAGTTACTTTCTCTCTATCTCTCCATCTCTGTCTATCTCCATCCATCTATCTATATCTCTCACTCTTTGTCTCAGCTATCTATTAAGCTATTCGTCTATATATCTATCCTTTTAATCAGTAATTTTATCAGCCACTTCTCGACTTATATTCCTTCCTTCTCACTCCCTTTCTTCCTCTTTCCCTTCCTCCTTCCTTCTTTCCTTCTCTCACTCCCTTTCTCCCTCTTTCCTTCCCTCCCTCCCTATCATCCTCTTTCCCTCCCTCCTTCCTTCTTTCCTTCTCTCACTCCCTTTATCCCTCTTTCCTTCCCTCCCTCCCTCTCATCCTCTTTCCCTCCCTCCTTCCTTCTTTCATTCTCCCCCTCCCTCCTTCCTTCTTTCATTCGCAATCCCTCTCTCCCTCTTTCCTCCTTCCCGCGTTCCCACCCGCCCTCACTCCGTTCCCCGTTAGTCAGGTACAGCAACACTCAGGTGTGATTAAATTAGTCTAAAGACCTGCCCATAGAGAGAGAGAGAGAGAGAGAGAGAGAGAGAGAGAGAGAGAGAGAGAGAGAGAGAGAGAGAGAGAGAGAGAGAGAGAGAGAGAGAGAGAGAGAGAGAGAGAGAGAGAGAGAGAGAGAGAGAGAGAGAGAGAGAGAGAGAGAGAGAGAGAGAGAGAAGAGAGAGAGAGAGAGAGAGAGAGAGAGAGAGAGAGAGAGTGAGAGAGAGAGAGAGAGAGAGAGAGAGAGAGAGAGAGAGAGAGAGAGAGAGCAAATATGAAATAATAGACGAAAGATATAAAAAAGTAAAAGAAAAAGGACAAAAATTAAGTAAAATACACAAAGAAAGAGAGAGAGAGAGAGAGAGAGAGAGAGAGAGAGAGAGAGAGAGAGAGAGAGAGAGAGAGAGAGAGAGAGAGAGAGAGAGAGAGAGAGAGAGAGAGAGAGAGAGAGAGAGAGAGAGAGAGAGAGAGAGAGAGAGAGAGAGAGAGAGAGATGGAGAATTTTGTATATTTAGATTTAGCATCCATACCCACACACACTAACATACATACAACACACACACACACACACACACACACACACACACACACACACACACACACACACACACACACACACACACACACACACACACACACACACACACACACACACACACACACACACACACTCTCTCTCTCTCTCTCTCTCTCTCTCTCTCTCTCTCTCTCTCTCTCTCTCTCTCTCTCTCTCTGATCTTTCCGTGTCTATTATCACATTTTTCGTCTATTTTCTTTCATATTCTCGTTCATGAGGTTTTTCATTATTATTTTTATTATTATTAATATTATTATTATTATTATTATTATTATTATTATTATTATTATTATTATTATTATTATTATTATTATTATTATTATTATTATTATTATTATTATTATTATTATTATTATTATTGATGTTCATGGTGGTGGTCTTGTTATTATCACATTTTTTATTATTACAGAATTCGTAGTAGTAATAGTTGTAGTAGTAGTAGTAGTAGTAGTAGTAGTAGTAGGAGTGATAGTTGTAGGTATTGTTATTGTTGTGGTGGTGGTGTGGTTATGGTGGTAGTGGTTGTGGTGGTGGTGGTGTGGTTGTGGTGGTAGTGGTTGTGGTGGTGGTGGTGTGGTTATGGTGGTAGTGGTTGTGGTGGTGGTGGTGTGGTTGTGGTGGTAGTGGTTGTGGTGATGGTGGTGGTAGTTGTGATGGTGGCTGTGGTAGTGGGGGTGGTGGTGTGGTTATGGTGGTAGTGGTTGTGGTGGTGGTGTGGTTGTGGTGGTTGTGGTGGTGAGGTTATGGTGGTAGTGGTGGTGTGGTTATGATGGTAGTAGTTGTGATGATGGTAGTGGTGGTGGTGGTGGTGGTGGTGCTAATGGTGGTGGTGGTGTGGTTATGGTTGTAGTGGTGGTGGTAGTGGTTGTGGTGGTGGTGTGGTTATGGTGGTAGTGGTTGTGGTGGTGGTGTGGTTATGGTGGTAGTGGTTGTGGTGGTGGTGTGGTTATGGTGGTAGTGGTTGTGGTGGTGGTGGTGTGGTTGTGGTGGTGGTGTGGTTATGGTGGTAGTGGTTGTGGTGGTGGTGGTGGTGAGGTTATGGTGGTAGTGGTTGTGGTGATGGTGGTAGCGGTGGTGGTGGTAGTGGTTGTGGTGATGGTGGTAGTGGTTGTGGTTGTTGTTGTGGTGGTTGTGTGTTTATTGTGGTTGTGGTGGTGGTGGTGGTGTGGTTTTGGTGGTTGTGGTGGTGGTGGTGTGGTTATGGTGGTAGTGGTTGTGGTGGTGGTGGTGGTGTGGTTATGGTGGTTGTGGTGGTGGTGGTGGTGTGGTTATGGTGGTTGTGGTGGTGGTGGTGGTGTGGTTATGGTGGTAGTGGTTGTGGTGGTGGTGGTGGTGTGGTTATGGTGGTAGTGGTTGTGGTGGTGGTGGTGGTGTGGTTATGGTGGTAGTGGTGGTGGTGGTGGTGTGGTTATGGTGGTTGTGGTGGTGGTGGTGGTGTGGTTATGGTGGTAGTGGTTGTGGTGGTGGTGGTGGTGGTGGTGGTGGTGTGGTTATGGTGGTAGTGGTTGTGGTGGTGGTGGTGGTGAGGTTATGGTGGTAGTGGTTGTGGTGGTGGTGTGGTTATGGTGGTAGTGGTGGTGGTGGTGGTGTGGTTATGGTGGTAGTGGTTGTGGTGGTGGTGGTGGTGGTGAGGTTATGGTGGTTGTGGTGGTGGTGGTGGTGTGGTTATGGTGGTAGTGGTTGTGGTGGTGGTGGTGGTGGTGAGGTTATGGTGGTAGTGGTGGTGTGGTTATGATGGTAGTAGTTGTGATGATGGTAGTGGTGGTGGTGGTGGTGGTGGTGGTGGTGCTAATGGTGGTGGTGGTGTGGTCATGGTTGTAGTGGTGGTGGTAGTGGTTGTGGCGGTGGTGATGTGGTTATGGTGGTGGTGGTAGTTGTGGTTGTGGTAGTGATGGTGGTAGTGGTGGTAGGTTAGTATCTCTAGACCTCTTTTTCTCCCTCTTTTTTTCCTTTAAATTCTTCCGTGTTATTTGATCCCACGCCTCCCGTTTTTTGTGCGTGGCGTTTTTTGTCGGGTTCAGAGGTGTGCTGGAGGCCGTGATGAGACCACCTTTTTTTGTGTCTGTGGCTTTTTATTCGACTTTAAAAGATGTCCCGAGATTGTACATTTTTGTTTTACTTACATTTTCATTTTCATTTTATTTATTTTCTCGTCTGCTCTTGCTCTCATCGATACTTTGTTGTTTACTTCTACATCTTTTTATATTCGCCCGTTTTTAAATCTATACTTTATTTTTTATATGATTATGATAATGGTATTTTTTCCTGTTTTTTTTTCTTCATAGTAATACCTTTTCCCTATTTTTTGTTTCCTTTCTTCCCCTTTCTTTCTTTATTTCTTTATATTTGCTTTCTTTTCTCTGTTCTATTTCAAGATTCTGGTATTTGTATTTTTTTTTCTTTTCGTTGCATCTTTTAACACATGATAGCCAGCACCTTATGGTATAAATCAGCAAAGAATGTCCTCACTTTGTTGTATAGAAAGTCTCATTAGTAAGGAAGTATATATGAATTTTCTGAGTCTAGACCTATAGGTGAGTTAGTTTTTAGGGTCTCTTCAAACACCGATAACCAGCACCTATGGTATGACAATTAACAAAGGTGGCCCTCACTTTGTTGTATAGAAAGTCTAGTCTAGACCTATACTAACTGCTCGGGGTTTGTTAGGTTAGGTAAGGTTAAGTTTAGGGTATCTTCAAACACACGATAGCCAGTACCTTATGGTATAAATTAACAAAGAATGGCCTCACTTTGTTGTATAGAAAGTCTCATTAGTAAGGAAGCATATATGAATTTTCTGAGTCAAGACCTATAGTAACTTTTTTTTTTCATTATTGTTTCCCTTATTTTTGCCCTTGAGCTGCTTCCTATGCTGTAAAAAAACCCATTTGGGGTTTGTTTGGTTAGGTTAGGTTAAGTTTGGGGTATCTTCAAACACATGATAGCCAGCACCTTATGAAGTAAAACAACAACCCCAATCCTCACTAACCTAGAATCCCCTGTCTTCCCTTCTTCAACTCCTCCACCTCCTCCTTGCCCTACCCACCTCCCTATCTTTAATATAATGTTCACTAAATCACCCACACTGTCACCGTAATCCTCCTTCCTCCCCATCTTCCCTCCTCCTCCTCCTCCATTTTACAGAAGCGAGAGAAAAGAACTAGAAAATTTAGCAACACAAGCAAAATATAACATTGTGGTGCAACTCAAAATAATAAAAAATACATAATTCATCACAGCTATCATGAGATCAAAGGAATGGATAGAATAGACACTTAAAAAAACATAGATACATAAAGACTACAGAATTAACAGATAGACAATATGATAGGACTCAAAGGCAGGAGTAGGAGGAGGGGGAGGAAGAGCCTTTGATGAAGCAGATAAGGGTGTGCCTATCTCTGAGTGCCGGTTCAGTGCCATTGCAAGAAGTGGCGAGGATGTGAAAAATGTAATGGTCGAGTTCTGAATTCCTGAGGTGACGTGTGGGAGGAGGAGGAGGAGGAGGAGAGGCAGAGTAGGGTTCGAGAGAGGATCATTGAGGATATTTGTTCGTCCCTTATCCTCCTCCTCCTACTCCTCTTCCTCTTCCTCTTCCTCCTCCTCCTTGACCTCATCCTAATAACAATGTCCCTCTCATCGTTCTTTTTTGCCCTATTTATCCTCCTCCTCCTCGTACTACTCCTCCTCCTCGAAGCGCCGTCAGGAATGTGTTGTCAGGTTATGTGTGGGATGTGCCGCGAGGGATATTACACACACACACACACACACACACACACACACACACACACACACACACATTATTACGTACATACATGGCATACGGGTGATATTAATGTGCGTGTCTCCGTCCCGAGTTATGTAATTATATTTATGCATCTCACGCCGGGAGGCCGCCATTAATTACAGGTGGGGAAGGTGCGGGCATGGGGAGGGGGGGGGCATGTAGGTGCATTGTACGACCCGTTGTTTGATGACACTTGTGGTGATGATAATGATAATGATGATGGTAATAATAATAATAATAATAATAATAATAATAATAATAATAATAATAATAATAATAATAATAATAATAATAATAATAATAAGTACAGTACAGATGGTAATGATGATGGAAATGATAGTAAGTGATGTAAAGATGCAAAGGAAGGGAAAGTTTGACAAAAGGATAGGAAAAGATGTGTGTGTGTGTGTGTGTGTGTGTGTGTGTGTGTGTGTGTGTGTGTGTGTGTGTGTGTGTGTGCAGACGAAGGAAAGTATGAGCGGAAATGAATTAAACGAATAATGAGGTCTTTTGGAGTCCCCGAGGAAGGTTCAGTAACACGAGGATTTCTTGGTATTTTTGTTAAAAGTAGCAAAGTGTCGTAAGAAAAATCCTTTGTCTTAAGATACCCAGGAGGAGGGGGAGAAGGAAGAAGAAAAAGAAGAAGAAGAAGAAGAAGAAGAAGAGGAGGAGGGGAACAAAAAAAAGGACAAGTAAGAAGATGATAACGAGAAACTGTATGATAGAAACTTAGCAAAATGATAAAGGAAAAACAGAGGCAACAAAACAGGTATGATATGGATGGATGCATTGATATAACTGGATGGAAAAAGACAAACATGTAAATAGAGAGAGAGAATTTATTTTAGTTAGACTGGAAGAAAGTAAGGCGGAGGCAAAGGAAGGAAGCGGAGGTGATTAAGGCGAGGTGGAGGAAAGTAAAGGGGAGGAGAGAGAGTGAGGTAGGTTAGGGGAGGGGACGAGGGAGAGGACGAGGAAGGTTAGGGGAGGGGAGAGAGGGAAGGAGAGAGAGTGAGGAAGGCTTGGGAAGGTGAGAGAGGGAATGAGGGAGAGTGAGGAAGACTTGAGAAAGGGAGAGAGTGAGGAAGACTTGAGAAAGAGAGAGAGTGAGGAAGACTTGGGGAGGGTAGAGGGAAGGAGGGAGAGTGAGGAAGACTTGAGAAAGGGAGAGAGTGAGGAAGACTAGGGAAGGTGAGAGAGGGAAGGAGGGAGAGTGATGAAGACTTGAGAAAGGGAGAGAGTGAGGAAGACTTGGGGAGGGTAGAGGGAAGGAGGGAGAGTGAGGAAGACTTGAGAAAGGGAGAAAGGGAGGAAGACTTGTGGACGGTAGAGGGAAGGAGGTCGAGTGAGGAAGGTTAGATCCTGGCCCCGTGTTACAGTTACCCGCCACGCACAATGTAGTGACTCTCCTGATGCGGGAAGCGACCCCAGACCTTCAATCAACCCTAACTTCAGCGAGCAGCTACAGCGTATGCCCCAATTATAGATAGATAGATAGATAGATACAGATAATTTTCCTCTTACCTTCCGACCATGTCACAAAGCTTCCTAACAAAGAGCAAATCGCAGCAATTGGAAGAACACACATTACGAAATGGACTTTGAAACACTCCAGCTAAAAAAGTAGTTTGGGACGAACAGAACCTCTACCAGTGTACTATGCGAAAGAGCAATTATGTCGTCTGTTCCTACACGTAGTCTTTATAACTCTTCATTGGTAGGACGGGAGGAGAGGGAAAAGAATATAGTTAGTGTGATGAGTAAGATAAGGGTGAAAGATGAATAAAAACACAGCTATGAAAAGGAACGAGGCAAAGAAATGCAAGGAAATGAGCGAAAGGAAGGAGAAAAACAGAGAGAGAGAGAGAGAGAGAGAGAGAGAGAGAGAGAGAGAGAGAGAGAGATATGAAATGTTACAGCGGGAATGGGAAAGGGAAAGCTCAAGTGAAGTGACGAGAAGCATCCTTGTACCGGACCCCTGAGCCTCGCATCCTCCTTAAAACACACACACACACACACACACACACACACACACACACACACCAAACCATATCACAATTCCTCGCCGTCGTGTGTGTGTGTGTGTGTGTGTGTGTGTGTGTGTGTGTGTGTGTGTGTGCTTTCTTTCGTTCGACTCTCCCTGTTCTACAAAAACGGATCCTACGGCGGAGGAAGACCCGAGAGGATTTTTCTCCCTGCCCGTCGGCGTTCCGGAGGCCATTCTGTTTTCAATCCCTGATCTGACGAAAGCTGTTTTCTGCCACAAAACCGTAATTATTTTTAATATCATCTCAAGCAACAACTATGAGGTTCTTCCTTGCTTGGACGCTGGTCATCATCCTAGGGATGATGGCCGGTCAGCCGGCCAGCCGGTCAGCAAGCCGCGGCGGGGTGAGCTCCAAGGGGCTCCCAAAGGACAAGGTGCCCTACCCTAGCCTCAAGAAGGCCAATGACGACCCTTTTAAGAAACATGACGAGGGGGAACTCAAAGATTTCCCCAAAATGCCTGATCTTGAGAAGATGAGCACACGTTTGCAAAATGGCGCGAATGACAGTATCAAGACCGTGGAAAGGAAAGTCTTTGATAATAGAGATGAAACGGGGCATGTAACCGGCAATAAGACAGTCGTTGAAAAGACTACAGAAACTGACCTACAGCCCAACGGAAATGTATCAAAGATTACGAAAACACAGGTTGTTATTGATGAGGAAGGTAAAGAAAGTGCCGAAAAATCTGTCACAGAGCAAAACTCTGACGCAAACCACTCCACACAACGGGTCCCTAACACAGACGGTGGACGTGAACAAGGTCACGGACGAAGAGGGTAATGAAATACACGAGGAAGTTGTTATAAAGAAGGAAGCAACAGTACTGCCTCTTACCAGTGCCACTGAGGTAACAAAGGAGATTCTGCCAGGCAATAAAACGAATCAATTATTAGCAACAGAGAAAGAAGAAAAACTACCTTTAGAGGAAACCATTAGGGAAACATGTGTGGAAAGTAAGAACGATACGGATAAGAGCGACGGACGCCAGAAAGTAGAACGGACAGAGAAAACCATTGAGATTCTTCCCGGCAATAAAACGAATGAAATGTTAGTAACAGAAAAAGAAGAGAAACTGCCTTCACAGGAAACCATTAAGGAGACATCTGTGGAGACTAAGAACGTAACAGAAAATGGCGATGGTCCTCTGACAGTAGAACGGACAGAGAAAACAAAGGAGATTCCGCCAGCCAATGAAACGAATGAAATTATAGTAACAAAGAAAGAAGAAAGACTACCTTCACAGGAAAGCATTTCGATGACATCTGTGGAGGAGAGTAGAAATGCTTCAGAAAATGGCGATGGACCTCAGAAAATAGAACGAACAGAGAAAACAAAGGAGATTCTGCCCGGCAATAAAACGAATGAAATTGATGTAACAGAAAAAGAAGAAAGACTAACTTCACAGGAAAGCATTTCGATGACATCTGTGGAGGAGAGTAGAAATGCTTCAGAAAATGGCGAAGGACCTCAGAAAATAGAACGAACAGAGAAAACAAAGGAGATTCTGCCCGGCAATAAAACGAATGAAATTGATGTAACAGAGAAAGAAGAAAGACTAACTTCACAGGAAAGCATTTCGATGACATCTGTGGAGGAGAGTAGAAATGCTTCAGAAAATGGCGAAGGACCTCTGGTAGTACAACGAACAGAGAAAACAAAGGAGATTCTGCCCCGCAATGAAACGAATGAAATTGTTGTAACAGAGAAAGAAGAAAGACTACCTTCACAGGAAAGCATTTCGATGACATCTGTGGAGGAGAGTAGAAATGCTTCAGAAAATGGCGAAGGACCTCTGGTAGTACAACGAACAGAGAAAACAAAGGAGATTCTGCCCGGCAATGAAACGAATGAAGTTGTAGTAACTAAGAAAGAAGAAAGATTACCTTCACATGAAACCACCAAGGAAACATCGGTGGAGAGTAGGAATGTTACAGAAAATGGCGATGGACCTCTGATAGTTGACCGAACAGAGAAAACAAAGGAGATTCTGCCCGGCAATGAAACGAATGAAGTTGTTGTAACAGAGAAGGAAGAAAAACTACCTTCACATGAAACCATCAAGGAAACATCGGTGGAGAGTAGGAATGTTACAGAGAATGGCGATGGACCTCTGGTAGTAGACCGAACAGAGAAAACAAAGGAGATTCTGCCCGGCAATGTAACGAATGAAGTCGTAGTAACAGAGAAGGAAGAAAAACTACCTTCACGGGAAACTGCTGTGACGCCACCGAAGGTTGTTAAAAAGATTAGGAGAAGGAAAGCTTGTAGGTGTGACTCGTTGTTGACCCTTTCGGTGGTAACAGAAGAATTAATTGAAAGAATTGCTCGTGTTGTATTGAAGGAAATGACAACAGAGTAGTGATAGTGTGTTACTGTTTCTCTTATCAATTTCTTTGAAAAAAATCAAAATAAAAATAAATATTAAAGAGGTCAGGAGGCCGTGAACCATTCAAATATGTCACTTATGAACACGGTGATTGCGGCCCCGGTTTAGACTCGAGAGAGTTGTGTTTCTTTTAAGAGTGTACACACACAGTGCCGGTTTGTGTCCGGCCCTGAGTATCACAGCAGTTAGTGGCGTCCATCGTTCCTCCATTGTCCTCGAATTTTACGGTTCTCGCGATTAATTTGCCAGATTTTGCACCACATATCGCGCCTTTTGTTGGGTATATTTTTGTGTGTGAGAGTTACCGAGAGAGAGAGAGAGAGAGAGAGAGAGAGAGAGAGAGAGAGAGAGAGAGAGAGAGAGAGAGAGAGAGAGAGAGAGAGAATAAAGAAAGCATAAGCGTGCGTGATACAACAAGCAAAGCAGAAACAGTTTGGATGAGGATAATACACAAACAATATTGATAAGATAAGAACGTGGAAAAGCGATAAAAGGGATGAGAAAATATGAGCATCAGAGAGAGAGAGAGAGAGAGAGAGAGAGACTGCATTTCCGATTACTTTCCTCTACAAGCAATTATCTTTCATTTTTTAAAACAATTTTTATCAGCTCAAACACACACCCAATCTCTCCTAACCTAACCTTCTCCTCCTCCTCCTTTCTCCTCTCTCTCCCATGCCCTCCCCACACGCACAAGCCTCCTCCCCGCGCCCACTGTGATTCAATGGCCCCATGGCAGCTGCATAGAACACACGTCTTCTACAACCCTACAACCCCCCTCGCTCCTATTCTCACTCCCCCCCTTTTTTTTCGTCTTCAATTCCCTTTTCCCTTTTACTAACACTTTCACACTCCTTGTATGGTTATTGTTTTGTGTGTTGGGGGGGGTGGGGGGGTTGGGTGTCTGTTTGTGTGTGTGTGTGTGTGTGTGTGTGTGTGTGTGTGTGTGTGTGTGTGTGTGTGTGTGTGTGTGTGTTGCAACTATAATCATCACCGCAATGACTACCTCTCTCTCTCTCTCTCTCTCTCTCTCTCTCTCTATTTGACTTAACCTTTTACTTCAGTTACTTAAAACACACACACACACACACACACACACACACACACACACACACACTTTCCCTTCCCCATAAACACCAAATGCCTTGCCAGTAATATTTTTTTCCCACGGTTGGTTTGCAAGTCTTTCATAATTCACGACAACTACTCAAGCCCTGGAATGCCTCTCTCTCTGCCTCAAGGAAACGTGCCAAGGGGAAGAGAAACTGGAGCATCACTTTAACTTTATTATTTTTTGTGTGTGTGACGATATTTCTATTTCTAATTTTTTTTTCAATATTTTTTTCAGTTATTGTTCTCCTTTGCAATTTTTTTTTTACGATATTTCTATTTCTTTTTTTTTTTTACATTTTCTTCATCTGTATTTTTTTCAGTTATTGTTTTCCTTTGCAATTTTTTTTGACGATATTTCTATTTTTCTTTTCTTATTACATTATCTTTATCTATATTTTCTTTTAATTATTATCTTTCTTTGCAACCTTTTATTTTTATTTATTTTTCAACCCTTTTTCATAGCATTTTCGTCTTTTTTTTTATTTATTTATTTTTACATACCTGCCTATAGCGCCGGTAGGCTTTCTTCAGGGTCCAGATTGTTGGCCCAAGCCCGTCATGGCGCAGGCAATTTTTATAGTAGCGCCAGTTGTGCTTGCTTTATTTTCCTGTTTTTAATTAATGTATGTGATCTTGAACCATTCATTATTACACACACACACACACACACACACACACACACACACACACACACACACACACACACACACACACAGGTGATATTTGTTCCCTCATTAATTATAATCAGTTCCAGGTAGACTTGTCATACTTAATTCACGAGTGGCAAGTGTTTTTTTTTCCGTGTTCAAGCGCTTGCTGATGCGGGAGAGTACGTGACCTTTCCAAGAGCTCACTTATTTATCTGTGTATTTATTTAGTTGCTTATTCATTTATTTTTGTTCTTGGAGAGTATATTTCATGTCCTACTCTTTTATGAACCCGAAAGTTATCATTCACGTGCGTTTTCTTTTATACTTTCTGTACGTACGAAAAAAGGGAGGTAAGGTAAGGGGATGAAAAAGGGAAGGGGGGTATGGGGACTGAGGTTGAAGGTATATTACTTTCTATCCGTCCGAAAAAAGGAGATAAGGTAAGGGATGAAGAGGGAAGGGAGGTTGAGGGCTGAGGTTGAAGGTATATATTAATTGTAAGTGGAGGAGGAGGAGGAAGAAGTAGAGCAGGAGGAGGCGGAGGAGGCGGAGGAAGAAGAATTGAAGCAGGAAAAGGAGGAGGAGGTGGAGGAGGAGGAGGAGGAAGAAGTAGAGCAGGAGGAAGAGGAGGAGGAGGAAGAATTGAAGCAGGAGAAGGAGGAGGAGGAAGAGGAATTGAAGCAGGAGGAGGAGGAGGAGGAGGAGGAAGAAGTAGAGCAGGAGGAGGAGGAGGAGGAGGAGGAGGAGGAGGAAGAATTGAAGCAGGAGAAGGAGGAGGAGGAGGAGGAATTGAAGCAGGAGGAGGAGTAGGAGGAATTGAAGCAGGAGGAGGAGGAGGAAGTGTAGCAGGAGGAGGAGGAGGAGGAAGAGGAAGTGAAGCAAGAGGAGGAGGAGGAGGTGGAGGTCAGGTCATCAATTCGTTAATCATCTCATTTATTTATCCTCGCACGTTTATTAACATTCATGCACTTCTTTTCCAGCTCTTAATAAGCAACGCGAATAACGTCAAATATTCAGTAATTTTCTATTTAACTCATTCACCAATCAACGTCATTAGTATTCGTGTATAACTTCTTAATGAACTTTATTTTTGACTTGAAGTGTATATGATTTGCCTTCTTCATTAAGTAAGTCATAAGGAAGGGTATTAATGACCTCTCGTATCGTGTATCAGACTGCAGGTGTGAGTATTTATTGGTACCTTTAATTATTTACTCACCTGTGGACCTGATCGACTACACCTGACACTTTTTTTTTTTTATTATTTATTTATTATTTTTTTGTGGGAGGGTGAATCAACAATGTTCTTCACTACACCACTATGTTATGGACGCTCTCATTTAATTGATATATTCCATGATTATCTATGACTATTTAGCGATTTTTTTTTTTATAGTAGAGAAAGCGCATAATTATAATTCTCTCTCTCTCTCTCTCTCTCTCTCTCTCTCACACTCAACATTTGTGAATGTTTGTTTTCCTCTTAAGACAGGCTCGAATGTGTGTGTGTGTGTGTGTGTGTGTGTGTGTGTGTGTGTGTGTGTGTGTGTGTGTGTGTGTGTGTGTGTGTGTGAGGACCCTCCAGCCCACCTGTGTATGTCTTTACCTGAGGACTCTTGTTCCTCATAATTAACAGGTGTAAGAGTCCTCCTCAGTCCTCATCCTCATCTCGTTTTCTTTTTCTTCTGTTTTCTCTTTGTCCTCCTCCTTTTTTTCTCTTCCTCTTAGTCGTGTTCCTCCTTTTTTATCTGGCTTTTAGTTCTCTTCCTCCTTTTTTTCTCTTCTCGCCTTCTCCTCTTTCTCCTCGTTCTCCTCGTCGTTGTCATTGTCTATCTTACTTTCTCTCTTTCTCCTCTTCTTCCTCCTACTCCTTCTCCTCCTCTACTTCATATCTGCTCATCTGTTTGACACTCGATATGGGTACGTATTAAAAAAAAATAGTAGTAGTAGTAGTAGCAGTAGTAGTAGTAGTAGTAGTAGTAGTAGTAGTAGTTCAGGTATATATTCACTTCTTTTTATTCATTCATACCGCTGGGTGAGTGAGTGCATATGATCGCTCTGAATATTCGTGTATGAGTCGGTCACTGGAGTGTTTTTCTCGCCGATACTTGAGCGCTGATTATGCATTCCCTCTGAGGCTCTTCTTGTATCATTCCCTCTCCCAAGTGTTCCTCCTCTTCCACCTCAGCCTCTCTCCACCTCTCCACCTAC
>NW_026111549.1:377500-397500 GCF_024679095.1 Eriocheir sinensis | reverse complement strand
TCGAGGGTAGGTTCAGCGGGGCCGATGGGGTCAGTCGCTCTTCCAACCTCCGTGTAGTAACAGCTAGCTGGCAGTCGCTCCCAGTTTCTCTCTCTCACACACACACACACACACACACACACACATGTAAGCTAGTAATAAGAATGGAGTAGAGGGTATCTACTCATAGCCATTGACAAGGCACATTATAAGAATTACATGTAGAAAAAATATGAAGTAGCGAGATATACAAAATATTATAGCTGTTATGCGTACATTTGCGTTTGTGAGTAAACACACACCACACACACAATACTACTACTACTACTAATAATGACAGCATCAACATCTGGGGGCAAATAGAGAGAGAGAGAGAGAGAGAGAGAGAGAGAGAGAGAGAGAGAGAGAGAGAGAGAGAGAGAGAGAGAGAGAGAGAGAGAGAGAGAGAGAGAGAGAGACCTGTAGGTTGAGTGTCCCCAGACAGTGATGTGACACAGCTTAGGCTGCCCTAATCTGTGTCACATCACTTGTCTGGGAGACACTCCAACCTACAGGTGCGCCAACACAGAGCAGCTGCGAGTGCAGGCCGACATACCAGACCCAGTGACATTCGTCAGTGAGAAGACAGACACACCCTCCTCGATACTCCGGAACGAACAGGAACAGCTCGCCGCCCGCACGAGTGAAGAGGAAAGTTACTGGGAGGGCCTGGAAAGAGGAGAGCTTATCTCTGATCGAGAAGCTCACGGAGGAAGGCTCTCGTACTAATATCATTCTTAAGTCCCTCCAACAAGACAGGGACTTGATAATAGAAAACAGGGAACTGTTTGCTTCAGCCCTCAGACTCGCTGACAGACTTGCCGCCTCAAAGCAGCGCGAGGCAAAGATAGCCACGCATACGCAAGCTGTCAGCGCTCTCTCGGACACCATCGACGGACACTGGGAGGAGGTCTGTCAGGGCTCTGAGCATTGGCGGAATTGGTGGAGCTCAGGGAAGCCGCGGAAGCTCCGATACACCACCAGGCCCGCCACCCCTCCCTCCCACGCCCCACCTGACCCTGCTCCCTCCAGCACCTCGGTGACCAACCCCCAGCCTACACCCACACCCGCCTCCACAACTACCCCTCCTGGCGTCACCTCTGTCACCAACTCCCCGCCAAACACCACCACCACCACCACCACCGCCAGCTCAGCCACCATCCTCACCACCGCCAGCTCAGCCACCACCACCCCCGCCGCCTTCACATCCACCTCCACTACCGCCACCACCCCCACCACTGCCACTGCCCTGAACACCCCCCCACCCCCCGCCACCGCCACTGCCCCTAACATCTTCCCCGCCGCCGCCACCACCACAACCACTGAAACCCCCCCCATCACTACTACCAACTCAGCCACCACCGCCCCCACTGCCCCTAACATCCTCCCCGCCGCCACCACCACAACCACTGAGACCCCCGCCGTCGCTACTAACAACTCAGCCACCACCGCCGCCACCACAACTACCCCTAACCGCCTAACCCCCACCACAGCCGATACGCCACCCACCACTACCGGAAGGATTAAGAAGAAAAAGAAAAACAAGAAAAGTGGAAACACTCAAGAAGTGTACGAGGCCAGTCACCACACGTACAACCAGGAGGAAGCCGGCCAGCCACGGAGACAGACTGTCAACCCGCAGCAGCCATCAACCAGAGGGAAGACGTGCGAGTACTGCACCCGTAGGGGACACACTACTGTGTCTTGCTACACAAGGGCCTCTGACCTGAGACAGGAACGTCTCCTCCGACGAATCCTGGCGGAGGGAAGGCTTCCGGCCACTAGCCTCCCATCAGCACCACCACAGCCTCAGCCCCTACCACAGACCCGCCCACTTCTTCCACAGCCGGGGGCCTGGAGTCACATCCCGGACTGGCAGTGGAACCCCCCCCTCCCCCGACACCCCCAGACGAGCCCTCCTACACACCACCACGCCGGACCGCTGCCCCACCATCATGGTACAGCCACAACCCCCCCGTCAACTAAAGGTCATCTCCGCCAATGTACGTGGTCTCCGAGCGAACATCGGAGACCTGACCCACAACTGTGCCCTGCGACATAGTGCCGACATAGTTGTGGTGACGGAGACCTGGCTGAACAGTGAGGTGGAGCCCACGTTTGGCAAGATGCGTGGCTACACTCACTGGGCCAGGAGGGACCGACATGAGCGAGCAGGAGGCGGAGTGGCTGTCTGCTTCAAGGAAGGACTACAGGCCCAGCACCTCGACGTGGACACGCCTCCCCAGATGGAGGTAATGTTCTTCCGGGTTGTGCTGGCTGACCGCTCTGCCCTCCTGCTGTGCGCTATGTACCGCCCGCCACGACAAGGGCCTGCCTCGCTCCGGTACCTCACCGAGTCCCTGGACGACCTGCTAGTGGCGCACAGCTGCAGGCACGTCCTACTGGTGGGTGACCTCAACCACCACTTGGAACAGAACGCCTACGAATCCCTCTTGGCGGTGCAGGACCTGACGGACCACGTAACCTTCCCTACTCACGAGCTGGGCGGGACGCTTGACCCCGTCATCTCCGACCTCCAGGAGGACATTCTACGCTGTCACCAGCTGGGACTCGTGGGCAGCTCCGACCACCATGCTGTCTTGACCCTGGTGGATGTGGGGGTGGCTCGGGACGAGGCCACCGCCCGCACGATCTGGTTGTGGGATAAGGCTGAATGGACCTCCTTACGCCGTGACCTGAGCCACACGGCGTGGCCTTCTGTGCTGCAAGGCGGGGCGGAGGGCATGACACAAGCCCTCACCTCCCGACTCTTGGCCCTCCAGAGGCGACATGTGCCCCACCGAGAGTTTACCACCAGACCAGCGGATCAACCATGGTTTGGTTACCGCTGCCGTGTTGCTGCTGACGCTAAGTATTCAGCGTGGCTCCGCTACAAGCGGAACCCGACTCGCAACAAGGTCCTGCACCGTGCGGCCTGCAGGAGGATGGTGGTGACCAGCAAGTGGGCCATAAGGAAGTGGGAGGAAGACATGAGGCGCAAGCTGTGTGGAGCAGGGGTAGGAAATAAGACCTGGTGGTCCCTCGTCAAGGAAAGGCAGGGGATCAACCGCCAGGACGCGATTCCTCCCCTCTCAAGACAGAATGGAGCAGTGGCCACCAGCAGCAAGGATAAAGCCCAGCTGCTGGCCAGTCTCTTCGCCGAGAAGATGAAGGTGGATAACCCCGGACAGACACCGCCACATCTGGAACAGCAGTGCGAGGAGACTGTCACGAAAGTGGAAGTGACACAGGTGTTGGTCGAGCGCCTGCTGCGAGGGCTGGACACCCAGAAGGCGACCGGCCCCGATGACCTCAGCCCGCATCTGCTGAAGCAGTGTGCCCACGAGTTGGCTGCCCCTCTCACCACAGTCTTCTCTGCCTGCCTCCGGGAAAACACCTGGCCATCGGCGTGGAAAGAGGCTCGAGTGGTTCCCGTCCACAAGAGGAGCTCCAGGTCTGACCCCAAAAACTACCGGCCCATCTCCTTGCTGTCTGTGGTGGGGAAGTGTTCGAGAGGGTCGTGGCGGACGTAGTCTGTCGCCACCTCAAGGACAACTACCTCCTCTCGGACCAACAGTATGGGTTCAGACCTGGCCGGTCCACCTCTGATCTGCTGATGCTCCTCACCAAGAACTGGCAGGACGCCCTTGACGACGGCCTGGACACTGTCGTGGTAGCCCTGGACATAGCGGGTGCCTTTGACAGGGTGTGGCACGGAGGTCTCCTTGAAAAACTCCGTGCTAAGGGCATCCAAGGTGACCTCCTTCAGCTCCTGGGAGACTACCTCCAAGGAAGGACCCTCCAGGTTGTCGTCAACGGGCAGACGTCCGACTCCTTGCCAGTGGAGGCATCAGTGCCACAGGGCTCAGTGCTAGGGCCAGTTCTGTGGAACATATGTGGACGACCTTCTCCGGCAGCTGCCAGCAGTCTCAGCTTACGCTGATGACTGCACTCTCTCCTGCACCTACCCCAGACAAGACTGTGGGCGAGCTGCTGACGAGGTCAATCAGCAGCTGAAGGTGCTACAGGAGTGGGGTGCCCGCTGGCAGGTGACCTTTGCTCCAGAGAAGACCCAGGCCATGGTGGTCTCTCGATCCCCCACTGCCAGGCCAGCAGTGGAGGGGAAGCTAAGCTTTGGTGGCGTCCCCCTCCCACTCCAGGAATCCGTCAAGATTCTGGGAGTGGAAGTGGATCGAGGGCTACGGTTTGACAGCCACATCAAACACATTGCCCAAAAGGCCTCCCACAGAGTCTCCTGCCTGCGAAGGGTGGCCAGCTTCCTCGACAAAAAAGGGAGGCTGTTGCTCTACAAGGCCCAGATACGGCCTTACCTGGAGTACGCTGCCCTCTCTTGGATGTCGTGTGCTGCCTCGCACAGCGGGAGACTCGACGCCATCCAGAGACGGGCACTGCGACTGGTGGATGCGGCAGACCCCCCAACCGGGCAGGAAACTCTCAGCTCCGTCGACTCCTTGGAACACCGCAGGGACGTAGCTGCTCTTGTGGTGTTACATAAGGCACAAGTGCAGGGAGTGCCACATCTGGTGGGCTTACGCCAACCTCCGAGAGTCACCACGCGGGACACGAGAACGGTGCTATCCCGTGGTGACGCAGTGGAGGTGCCGTGTTCCCGTACCAGCCAGCACCAACGCACCTTTTCGGGAAGAGTCTGCCGGATGTGGAACATGTTCACGGCCTGTATACCAAACATCCGGGAGATGAACACCCAAAAAATAAAACTGTCGGCCCACCACTGGAGGGGCTCACTCCCCACCCCACTGACACTCGTGGTGGAGCAGTGACACGAGTGTAGTGCGCTCACATATATTCTGTATTGTATGTTTTATTTTTATTTTTATAGTATATATATATATATATATATATATATATATATATATATATATATATATATATATATATATATATATATATATATATATATATATATATATATATATATATATATATATATATATATATTTTTTTTATAGTTTATGTAGTTATTTTTATATAGTTTTTATTCTGCCCTTCGAATAGGCAGCACACGACAGTGCACCTTTGGGAATGTAAATATTATACATGTGCCTATGTTTAAATAAAAAAAAGAGAGAGAGAGAGAGAGAGAGAGAGAGAGAGAGAGAGAGAGAGAGAGAGAGAGAGAGAGAGAGAGAGAGAGAGAGAGAGAGAGAGAGAGAGAGAGAGAGAGAGAGAGAGAGAGAGAGAGAGAGAGAGAGAGAGAGAGAGAACGGCAGCGCAATGAGAGAACGGGGAATATAGAATAGTTCCCCGTCTTCCTCACTGTCTCACAGCCAGCTGACGTCACAGGCTGCGCAGTGGAGGTAAAGTGAGGAGACCTGTTACTATAGATCTTGCTTTGGCCGTCCATAGGTTAGTTAGGGAACGGAAGAGTCGCAACGTTTCTCTTTCTCCCTTGAGCTCTTGTTGCATTTTATTGGCCGTGGTAATGATAGGTAACGAAAAAGTAGTCACATTGCTTCTTTTTACCCGAATTTGTCTATATATTTGTTAGCGGAGTGATAACAGAAAGTGGGTGATATATTTTCTCATTAAACCGTTTATTTTATTAAGTATGGTCTTGCTAAGTGGGGAGAAAGTCTTAGTATTTCATCTCCTCTCGTGCACGGTTAAAATTATATAAAAGTGTTGCTAATACTGTAAGACAAGAATGGTTTTATTTCCTCATCTCGAATAGTACTCAGAAAGGTTCAATTCCCTCTTTCCGACCAGCTGTACAAAAAAATAATGCTTTAATTCCCTTTTCTCTAATAGTTGTACTCAAAGAAAAGATTTAATTCCCTCTTTCCGACCAGTAGTACTAAAAAAGTGGTTTCATTCCCTTTCCACGAACAGTTATACTCAAAGAAGGTTCAATTCCCTCTCCCCGAGCAGCTGCAGGTACCCGTGCTAGCCGTGGCAGTGTTTAGCGACCGGGTGGCGAAACATTCCTCATTTTCTCCCTCGCCCCGTTGTACTTTATCTTCTCGCCTCACTGGGGCTGGTGGCGGGTCCGTAAAATAACCGTATATGTAGACTAGCGCCGCGGTGTCTCCCGGAGCATGACAGATACAAGGCCGATATTACATCACGCGGGAGATACCGAGCCAACGCTGCGCCCTGTCCGTGATAACATTCATTGCTTGAAGGACCCAGAAACAAGCCCAGGGGAGGAGCTGCAGTAAAGAACGCACGATAATTTTGTCGAAGTCGTTTCTCTGTTGGCTTTCAAGATAGAGCGTTGTAACTTTGACCGTCGCTTGTGTGTGTTTATACAAGGGATGCCTTTCACCCCGCGAATGTTGTCCTATCAGAAGTTCTTGTGATGGTTTTCGGGGGTGTTGAACTCGCGGCCCGGACCTCACCCTTACTCCTTCCCTTGCTTAACTTTACCTTGTGCTAGTCTGCTGTATCTTACCTTTGCGTACTCTGCCGTGCGTTTATTTACCTGACGCGAGTGTGCTGTATCTTACCTAACCTTATCTTGCTTTACTTTACTTTACCTTACCTTACCTTACCTTACCTTACCTTGCCCTATCTTACCTTACCTTACCTTACCTAACCTTACCTTACCTTACCTTACCTTACCTTACCTTACCTTACCTTACCTTACCTTGCCCTACTTCTTATTTTAAATTGGTTTACATTATCTAACTTTGCCTTACCACACCTTAACTTTCCTTAGTTTTTCCATACCTTACCTTACCTGACCTGACCCTGCCTTGCTTTGCCTTACCTTACCTTACCTTACCTTACCTTAACTAACCTTACCTTCCCTTACCTCACATTACCTTACCTTAACTAACCTTACCTTCCTGTACGTCACATTACCTTATTTTCCCTTATCTTACCCTACCCTGCAATTCCATACCATACCTTACCTTACCTCACCTAATTCTACCCTTCCTTACCTTACTCTACCTTACCAAGCATTCTCAACCTCCATTCCTCCCTCTAGCTTCATCGATGACTTAAGCTTCGAGGCTCATTTCCATTTCCATCAGCCAGCGACTTTCCGACCACAGTGACCCAGGAAGACCCAGGCACTCCCAGGAACACTTGGGCAGATCTGTTCCTTCGTCTCGCCTTTAATTAACGAGACGCCACACTCAAGGAGCCTCGTGTGTTTGTTCTGCACTCGTCTTGCACTCAGCCACACTCGCCCACCTCTTACTACACCCAGCCACCTCCTCCCTACCTCCTTTCCTCACTCCCTGCTACCCTCCATCCCCTCTTCCTGCCTTCTCCTTCCTCCTGTTTCGTTCTTCTCTCGTTCACTCATCTCCCTCCTTTTCCTCCTCCGCCTCTTCGTCCACCCAGCACCTCCTCCTTGCCTCCTTTCCTCACTCCTGTTTATCTCCTTCTTCATCCTCCCTACCCCCTGTCCTCCACTTCCTAACTCACCTCCATCTTCCTCTCACCCCACTCATCTCCACTCACCTCCCTCCTCGTCCTCCACCAGCTTCTAGTCCACTTCTATTCGATCCTCCCTTTCTCACTCCCATTTATCTTCCTCCTCCTCCTCCTCCTCCTCCTCCTCCTCCTCCTCCATCCTCCTCTCTAACCCATCTCTCTTCGCCCATCCCCCCCCCCTCCATTTCCTCTCATCCACTGCTCTCCCCATAACCCGACCCTACCTTCCATCCCTCCCTTCCCCATCCCTCTCCTCCTCTCCTCACCCACACACCTGTTTCGCGTCCTTTCTCTCCTGTCTCCACTCTGATGTCACCCACTTAAAGCGATTCTCTTCACTCCGGGCGGCTCCCTCTGTCCTTACTCCTCCCTGAATGGTGTTTGGCGAGGCTTCCAGGAGCGGCGGTGACGTGACAATAGCGTGTTTTTTGCCCGGGCAGCGATCCACGTGTTTGCGCCACACCTCGCCCGACGCCTGGGTTATTGATAAGGACAAGCGGAGGTAGCGGGCCAGATTGGGTGCTCCGTCGGGGGCTGTGTTTGTGTGGGGGACAGTTTTAGAGCCGCTGCGTGGACAAATGTTGTAGACGAATATCAAAGGAGTGGAATTAGCTTTTTTTTAGCCCTTCCCTCAGTTGTCGTTACGTTCGGGGTGCCGCTAAAGGGTAGAATTGGGTGCTCCAGCGGTGGTTGTGTTTGTGCGGGGGAAAGCTGTAGAGCCGCTGCGTAGGCAAACATCAAGGCGTGGATTTAGTTTTTTATCTCACGTCCCTCAGGTCTCATAATTTTGGGTAGTTGGTAAAAGCTACAATAGGGTTCTCATAGAGGTGTTTGTGTGTGGATCAGTTTTACAGAGAGTCATTAAGTAAACAAGTATCAAGGGTGAGCTTATATTGTTTTTGCCCCTTCCCACTGCTCCCGGGGTGTTGGTAAAGGCTACAATAGGGTTCTCATAGAGGTGTTTGTGTGTGGATCAGTTTTAGAGAGTCACTAAGTAAACAAGTATCAAGGGTGAGCTTATATTGTTTTTGGCCCTTCCCACTGCTCTCGGGGTGTTGGTAAAGGCTACAATAGGGTTCTCATAGAGGTGTTTGTGTGTGGATCAGTTTTAGAGCTTGAGTCACTAAGTAAACAAGTATCAAGGGTGAGCTTATATTGTTTTTGGCCCTTCCCACTGCTCTCGGGGTGTTGGTAAAGGCTACGAAAGGGTTCTCTGGAGTAATTTATGTGTGTATCAGTTTTAGAGCTTGAGTCACTTAGTAAACTAATATCAAGGGTGAGTTTACACTGTTTTTGGCCCTTTTCGCTGCTCTCGGGGTGTTGGTAAAGGCTAAGATGGGATTCTCCTACGCTGTTTGTGCGTGGAGCAGTTTTGGAGCAAGAGCCAATTCATAGAGAAATATCAAGGGGCGATTATAGTAATTTTTTCTCCCAACCTGCAACTCTTCGTAACGTTTAGTAAAGTTGAGTGTATACGCTATAGCTGCGCGTGGTCGCAGTGCTCATCTCCGTACCGTTTCCCCTATGAGCCTGTGGTGGGGTTGTTGGTAAATGATGAAACAGATAAATTTTTCACTGTCGTTTGCGTAAGGAAGAGTCTTAGCTGTACCTGGGTCGATATTTAGCAAGTGTCGGGTCCATGTCCTGCACTCTTTCCTCTCTTCTCGCGTTGCTTGGGTTAGTGACAGAGGCAAGGAGGTGAGATTAGGGTTGAGACTGAGTCGAGAGGCGTTTTAGAGCCATTCACGTCGACAATAATAAAAAAAAAGCCCGCTACTCGCTGCTCCTAAAAAAGAAATAAAAGAGGTGGCCGAAAGCAAGGTCAAATACGAAAGGAGAGATGTCCTGATACCCTCCTCTTGAAAGAGTTCAAGTCGTAGGCAGGAGGAAATACAGATGAAGGAAGATTGTTCCTGAGTTTACCAGCGTGAGGGATGAAAGAGTGAAGATGCTGGTTAACTCTTGCATAAGGGGTTTGGACAGTATAGGGATGAGCATGAGTAGAAAGTCGAGTGCAGCGGGGCCGCGGGAGGGGGGGAGGCATGCAGTTAGCAAGTTCAGAAGAGCAGTCAGCGTGGAAATATAGATAGAAGCTAGAAAGAGAGGCAACATTGCGGCGGAATTTAAGAGGTAGAAGACTATCAGTATGAGGAGGAAAGCTGATGAGACGAAGAGCCTTAGCCTCCACTCTGTCCAGAAGAGCTGTGTGAGTGGAGCCCCCCACACATGAGATGCATACTCCATACGAGGGCGGACAAGGCCCCTGTATATGGACAGCAACTGTGCGGGGGAGAAGAGCTGGCGGAGACGGTACAGAACGCCCAGCCTCGAGGAAGCTGATTTAATAAGAGATGAGATATGAAGTTCCCAGTTGAGATTTTGAGTTAAGGATAGACCGAGGATGTTTAGTGTTGAGGAAGGTGATAGCTGGGTGTTGTCAAAGAATAGGGGATAGTTGTTTGGAAGATTGTGTCGAGTGGATAGGTGGAGAAACTGTGCTTTTGAGGCATTGAAGGACACCAGGCTCCTCTTGCCCCAATCGGAAATAATAGTAAGGTCTGAGGCTAAGCGTTCTGCAGCCTTCAGCCTTGAGTCGTTAAGTTCCTGTAGGGTGGGTCTTCTATTCAAAGAAGTTGAGTAATGCAGAGTGGAATCATCGGGGTAGGAATGGATAGGACAGTTCGTTTTGGAAAGAAGATCATCAATGAACAACAGAAAAAATGGGAGATAGGACAGAACCCTGTGGGACACCACTGTTAATAGATTTAGGGGAAGAACAGTGACCGTCTACCACAACAGAAATAGAACGGTCAGAAAGGACACTGGAGATAAAGGTACAGAGAAAAGGATAGAAACCGTAGGAGGGTAGTTTGGAAAGCAAAGATTTGTGCCAGACCCTATCAAAAGCTTTTGATATGTCTAGTGCAATAGCAAAGGTTTCACCGAAACGGCTAAGAGAGGATGACCAAGAGTCAGTTAAGAAGGCTAGGAGATCACCAGTAGAACGCCCCTTGCGGAACCCATACTGGCGATCAGACAGTAGGTCAGAAGTGGAAAGGTGCTTTTGAATCTTTCGGTTGGATTGATTCAAAAGCTTTAGATAGACAAGAAAGTAAAGCTATAGGACGGTAGTTTGAGGGATTGGAGCGGTCACCCTTCTTAGGCACAGGCTGTATGAAGGCATACTTCCAGCAAGAAAGAAAGGTAGATGTTGACAGGCAGAGGCGAAAGAGTTTGACCAGGCAGGGTGACAGCACGGAGGCACAGTTTTTAAGGACAATAGGAGGCAATCCATCAGGTCCATAAGCCTTTTTTTTTGTGTGTGTGTGTGCCCTTGAGCTGCCTCCTTTGTTGTAAAAAAAAAAGCGACGACTCCACTTTCTCGCTCCTTTCCCAGATCTCTCGCGACGGACGGGTTATTGATAAAGACAGGCGTGTGTAAAGTTAAAAAAAGTACTTTAATTTTTTTGTGTGTGTGCGGGGAGTTGTTTCAAAGGCACTCAGTCCACATACATCAGAAGGGCGAGTCCGTGTTTGTTTGCGCGCTGCCCACACCTCGCGCGACGCCGAGCCTGTTGATAAGGACAGACTGAGATAAAAGTTAAAGTGAAGTTCTCAAGCGGGGTTTGCGAGGGAAGCTTTTCCAGTCACTCAGATGGGTGGACGTTAGGGATTTGTTTGCCTCCTTCCCACACCTCTTCTGACGAGGTGGTTGTTGATAAAGACAAGGGAAGATAAGGTTAGAATAGAGTCCTCCAGCTGTGTTCGCCCAAGAAGCCGTTCGAGTCACTTAGATCGATGTATATACAGAGGCTACTTGAGGTGTGTTTGGACCCTTCCCACCTCTCATGACAGTCAGGTTATTGATAAGGACAAGGGAAGATAAGGTTAGAATAGAGTCCTCCAGCTGTGTTTGCCCAAGAAGCTGTTTTAGTCACTTAGATCGATGTATATACAGAGGCTTCTTGAGGTGTGTTTGTGCTCTTCCCACACCTCTCAAGACATACAGGTTGTTGATAAGGACAAGCGAAGATTAGAATAGACTCCCCCAGTTGTGTTTGCCCAAGGAAGCTGTTTAAGTCACTTAGATCGATGTTTATCAGGAAGTCACTCGAGATATGTTTGCCCCTTTCCCACACCTCCCGTGACAAGCGAAGATAAGGCTAAAATAAGCGAAGATAAGGTTAGAATAGACTCCCCCAGCTGTGTTTGCCCAAGGAAGCTGTTTGAGTCACTTAGATCGATGAATATCTTGAAGCCACACTAGGTTTCTTTGCTCCCTTCCCGCACCTCCCGTGACAAGCGAAGGTAAGGCTAAATAACCTCCCCCAGGTATATTTACTTGTGGGACTGTTTTAAACCTACTTAGTCTACGTATATCAACCGGTGACTCCTTCTAGCTTGATCTTTGGACGGGTTTATGGTCCAGGTGGCTCATGGACTTAAGGTTTAATGCGCCGTGCTCTCCCTTCCTGGCACTTCCCGGCTCTTCCTGACCCTTTATTGACCCCAGGTAAGACGCGTGGCCTTATTTATCTCCCGCCCGCCGCCCACACGTCCCCATAGGTAAGGCGTAATTAGCAGGTGACATCTTAACAAGCGGGAATAGCGATGAGTTACTGTCTCCCGTGAGCCCCAGGAGGCGGCCTAATGGAGGCGAGGGAAGGGAAGGTGTGGTGTTGTATGCTGCCCGGGATGTGGCAGGTGTGTCTAGTGTTACCTGGTCCTCTTTTTCTCGCCCTCTCCTCTTTCTCCTCTTCCTTTTCCTCTTCTCCCTCTTCTCCCTCTTCTTCCTCTTTGTCTGCATCGTTCCCGTCTTCGTTATTCTCTTCTCTTTTTTTTTTCTTTTGCGTTTTCATCCTTTACTTCCTAATCCTCCTCCTCCTCCTCCTTCCTCGTCCTCATCTACATTAGCCTCGTTAAGTACTCTACCTCTGTACTTCCTTTTCCTCCTCCTTTTTTTCCTCCTCATTCTCAAGGTCTTCTACCATCTCTCTTCTCCCTCCTCTTTCTTATCATCCTCAGTTTTATTCTACTTTTCTTGTTCCTTCTTCTCTTCATTCTATATTCCTTCTTATGTACACAGCTATACATAATACTTTCTTCTCTTTCTCATTGTTCTCCTCGTTCTCCTCCTCCTCCTCCTCTTTCCTACACATCATTCTCTTCTTCTTCCTCTTTTTATATTCCTTCTGATATACAAAACTATGGCACCTTCTCCTCTTAGTCTTCCCCTCCTCTTCCTCTAATCCTCTTCCTCTCCTCCTCCTCCTCCTCCTCCTCCTCTCCTGACGTACACTACTACCTGGGCAAGATGGCGCTCAGTGCCGGGTCGTCTGTTGCAGCAAGAACGAAAATTATTCTTTTGTCTGGCGAGGCGAGATAACAGGCGGCGGCGAGTCCGTCAGGCGACCACCTAGGAGGAGGAGGAGGAGGGAGGGGAGGAGGAGGACGATGTGGAAGTGGAATGAAGAGGAAGAGTAAGACGAGAGGAAGAGAAAGTGTAAGAGTAAAAAGAAAGAGTAAACATGGAAATGCAGGCTACATACAGAATGTCTATTGGCTCATTACGAGGTTGCCCGCTCTGGTGTATTAATCTGCTCGACAGCCAACTGGCGCCCGCAGAGCAGATGAAAGCGCTTCGGAATTCAGTTTACTCCTGACGCAACAAATGACGGTCGATTCGATTTTTAAAAAGTTAATGGTATTTGCATTTACTACTTCTTAGGGATGATTGTTGCAGTGGCTGATGACTCGGTTTGAGAGAGAGAGAGAGAGAGAGAGAGAGAGAGAGAGAGAGAGATATGTAAGTCAGGAAGGAAGGGAGGAAAGGAGGGAGGTGTGAAGGGAAAAAAAAAGAAAGGGAGGAGGCGCCCGTCAAGCCATGAGACCACCAAGCACGAGCGGCTCACAAGACCTTCTTGCGTTACATGGACTAGCAGGCAGCAGAAAGCCTGTTGGCTCATTACTAGGCTGCCTGCGTTCAGTGATTCAATCAATCCGTTTGCCATAGGGGTGGCTTGCAGGGAAGGATTAAAGCACTTGTGTATCTACTCTTGGGAACGTTCAGTTCACTCCCGATGCAGCAAAGTGGCGATCAACGCGTTTCTTGAAGGAGTTGATGGTCTCTGCGCTAACCACTTCTGCAGGAATTTACAATTAATCTTAATCTTTAACTTAAAAGTTCCACTGAATCTCAAGTTTAACTTATAGCTGAGCTTAAATGAAAAAATAAGTTCAACTTCACTCAGCAACTGATCCAGTATGAAAATTTGTCCTGGCAAAAGATGTATTTTTTAAATTGCAGAATTGCGACACTTCAGTGATTGAATATGTAGTAATACTACTTTATCAATGTTATATGATGATATACTTCAGAAATATGGGCATAATAAGGTAGTATTTATAAAATAAAGGTTACGTTTATCATCCGCGCAAGGTGATATTCTTTTTTTTTCTCTTGAATGTAAACACGGACACGCGTTCCTGTTCGTCTTCCTCATTCTTGCATCACCCTCCCTCTGACGAAGTAATCATGGAAAATATTGCCGCTTTCACTTCTCCCAAGAGGAAAAGGGGAGTGAATTGGAGAGACTGCCACACACTACACATAGTAGAGGGAAGGGAGTCAACAGATACCGTCTGCAAGGGTAGCCACTGTCCCCTAATAGATGACATGAATCCGGTGGTATACGATGATCCTCAAACATGCGTTTGAGGCCACTCTCACGCCAAATACGAGCATCATGAGTGGACCCAGGCCAATTAGCTACAACATTAAGAATATTATATTTGGCATCAAACACTAATTGTGTGTTTATGCATGGAAATTCTTCCTGTTGACATAGTCTGCTTCATATTCCCTGGGGGCCAGTATCCTGACATGCGTGCAATCTATTACACCAACAATGCCAGGGAAGTTTGCAACTTGCACGAATTCTTGTTGTTTCTCTCGGATTTCAGGGACGGTGCGAGGAAATCGAATGAACTGGACAAGTATGGCTGGTTGTGTAAGTGCCTTGAGGGTATCGGTGATCGCTTTGCTTACTGACGACTGTGATGGACCAAGATCATCACTGTTACACATCTGCATTTTCCCCGTTGCTAAGTAACGCAGTGTAATAATTACTTTCATTTCGGGTGTCAATGCAAAACTCCTTGAAGTAGGGCTTTGCAGGGCCCCTCTCACCAAATCCGTTACGAACAGTACTCCTGCACGATCCAGTCTGTAGCGTTTCAATAGTTCTGCGTCACTCAAAGTATTCAGAATGTCTCTTCGCTCTTGAAAAGTCTTCTCTAGGCGCTGACGGGCTTGTTGACGTTCGGCCATCTTGGCGACTGAAGTTCGACTTAGGCTCCTTAAGACGGGTTTGGGCCCGCCTAAAATATCCCGTCAGCTAAGATCAACTTATGAGGGATAGGATGAAGAATAAAGTTAAACTCGCCCTAAAGTCAAACTTAGCGGTTTAAGATTAATTGTAAATTCGGGCCCTGTTCCAGTGGCGAACAACTCTATTCGAGAAATAACTCCTGCCGATGTCGGTATTGCATCGCTTTGCTTGAATTGTTTTTCCGTTGTTTCTTGTTCTCAGGTTGGTTTGTAGCGTGAAGAGTTTGGAGTGATCAACGTTGCTGAGCTTGTTCACGTACTTAAAGACTTGTATCATGTCTCCCCGCAGGCGTCTCTTTTCCAACGTGAAGAGGTTGAGTCGCTCGAGTCGCTCTTCATAGGGTTTCGTCCTCAGTGATGGTATCATCTTCGTGGCGCGGCGCTGTACTCTCTCAAGTAATTCTTTCCTGTAATTATAGACTGGTCGGATTTCTGGAAAATGTGCATAATAAAGGAGTAGATGGCATTTTTTGTTAAAAGTCGGCAAATGGTTGTTTTTCCATAATTTGGGTGTGCTGAATCCATTTTTGCCGTTTGCCAAGCTCCATCTGCTCTCGTTAAGTCATGAAATGCAAAACAAAATGGCGGCCTCAGAGGCTTTTTCTAGAGGAGTAACCATATAAACAATTACCCGATTCTCCCTAATACCTGCGCCTTCTCTCATAGGTGTGCCTTCTACTATTAATTATTAGATAGTGCTTGAATTTCTGAACATTTGCCAATTTGTTTCATCCAAATCAGATGAATAATAAGAAAGTTATGGCTGTTTAAGTGAAAATTTCACAAAAACGCCTATAACTTTCTTATTATTGATCCGATTTGAGTGGAACAAATTGCCAAATGTTCAGAATTTCAAGAGCTATGGGATGACTTGGCTTTAAATAAATTCCAGAGTGTACAGGTGCGCCTCTTAGGTCGAATATGGCATATACATTGTCATTTTGGGTATGTCATATTTTGCAAATGAATTATGAAATAAATAAACAACAGTTTTGATTTTAATCATAAATGTATTAATCACATGTGTTTTAATTTTGTTTTTGTCATACATGGCTGCACTTCAGCCCCAATAAATAAAACAACTGATAAACAAACTGGAATTAAAGAATGATGAAGATAAAATTACATATGTAAAGTATTTGGCACTGAAAAAATACTTTTAGGCTTGCAGAAAGCAACATACACTAGAAACCCACTTTAATATTACATATCATACCTACCCTTTTCAGCGTTAATATCTATGGATACATGTTTTGAATCCTTATCAAATAGAACAAAATAATGCAACACATTGCACATGTTTCTTTGTGGCAAAATAAACTCAAATAGTACATTTTATGAGCATACATACTAGCTGAAATGACAGAATATAGGAAATAAGGTTAGTCTTATAGCAACATTTTGGCACATAAAAGCATCTAAATGGTTTGCAGAAAACACAATGAAGTAGAACTCTGACTAAATAGTACACGCAGAAGGTCATTCCTACATATGTTGAAAACATTAATATCCTAATGACACATGTCTTGTCCCCTTTAATACGCACATTTAAACGTTTCTTAATGAAAAACACATGTCACTTATTGCATTTTATGAGCGTACATTCCAAGAATAAAACAACTTTTGAACCAATAGCTAACTCCTCTACTATAAAGTTGGCACCAGAATAAAAGCTCCATGTATGAGAGTTTTGCCTTGGGATGTATTATGAACTGTAAATGCTTTCATTGGATTGTCAGTGGTTTGCCTGCTAACAAAGCAAAACCAAGTTGCATTTTTCATAATTTCACCTTAGAGATCATTGAAGCAAGAGTCTTCAACACTTCTGCATTTGCAGGCTGCAGTGCATGCAAGACGTGTCTTCCTACATTTACCGCACAGTTCTGCAACTTGTTGTACAGTTGCAAGATATCAGTTCCAGGCATGACTCTGGTATGGCTGGTAGGGTCATTAGGATTGGGACAAGCGCATTATCTTCCAACTTCCAGCCCATTTGCTCAGGAGGGGGCAGCACTGGGTGCTGCTTGTGGGCTTGTCTCCACACTGCTGCCTGGTAGTGGACTCTTTGAATGTGGAGTGTCAGGGCATCACTGGTTGGTGGAAGAGACTCTGGAGCACGAGACTTTACAAACAGGAGTGACCTGGCCTTGTTTGCAGAGTGCGTGTTCTGTATGCCATACATCTTGCAGACAAAGTGTTGAGCATCTCTTGTAGTTTCAGGCGTCAAGTCAAGTTTGCCAAGGTTTGAGAGAAGATCTGAGTATTGTAAAAATACTTTCCAACTTGACTTCTTACTATGTCCAGCAATGTACGAGGTAGTGTCACTTCCTGTGAGAGCATGAAATGCAGGCAGAGTTTCAAGCATGTCTTGGCTCAACTGCAAGTTCTCAACAATCGAATGGATGGGAATATACTTCCTCTTCTTTGCTGTGCCAGCCTTCAGCCACAAATTTGTACAAGGCATCTTGTGAAAGTATGCGAGAAGGAGCACCAAAATGTCTGTGTCACGTGCAGCCACAACTATTGCTGATGCTTTGCACTCAATACAGTGGATGATCACCCTTGTGTCCGCTTCTTCATGTCTGGCCTCTAGCTTTTCGGTTTCAACGGTTGGACTAGATGCTTCAACCATTTCCTCATTCCCAAATCCACCTGCAACAACTATTATTTTGTTCTGTGGTGCACCAAGTACCAGTTGATGAGACAGGAACCTCGCTAGGTCAGCTTTGTTCTCTGGATTTGCGAGAAAATTCTCCCATCTGGATGGTAAGGGCACTTCTCTGCCTTCAATTGGTCTTCTGATGGGCCTTGATCCTTGGCTGCGTTTATTCCTCGTTGCAGATTTGATGGACACTTCGTAGTATCTATCAAACAACACATCGATTCTGTGGAATGATGCTCCACTCTGCAGGACACTTGCAACAAACGCATCTGCTAAGTCACCAAAGTTAGATGCTCCTTGTGGTTTTCCAATAGCAATCACCAATGCCTGACCATCAATAATTAGTGTTGCATCATCAGGTAGGTTCTCTGTGTCTAAAGTAGGAGGGCAGGGTGTATCTGCCACCAGCACCTGAGACAAGATTGCCTTGGATCCAGTACGAAGGTTCCCATTCATTTCTGCCAATGCTGAAGGTACAGGCAACAGTTCATGGCAGAGAATGTCATCGAGATTCACATGTCTGCCAGCCTCGTATGCTGTGATTAACCTCTGAAACACCTTTCTGTCTGCCTTTATAGCTTTTTCTTTTGAGGGCCCACTCTTCAGTGTTCTGAACTCAAACAGGGAAGCAAATGTGAGAGGCTTGTTTTTAGGCAACGGGTCCCGAAACTTTGTCTTTCTGTGCTCTTGTGGTAGAAGTCTTTCTGAGAGAGAGAGAGAGAGAGAGAGAGAGAGAGAGAGAGAGAGAGAGAGAGAGAGAGAGAGAGAGAGAGAGAGAGAGAGAGAGAGAGAGAGAGAGAGAGAGAGAGAGAGAGAGAGAGAGAGAGCGAGAGATAGAGAGAGAGAGAGAGAGAGAGAGAGCGAGAGATTGAGAGAGTGAGAGAGAGAGAGAGAGAGAGAGAGAGAGAGAGAGAGAGAGAGAGAGAGAGAGAGAGAGAGAGAGAGAGAGAGAGAGAGAGAGAGAGAGAGAGAGAGAGAGAGAGAGAGAGAGAGAGAGAGAGAGAGAGAGAGAGAGAGAGAGAGAGAGAGAGAGAGAGAGAGAGAGAGAGAGAGAGAGAGAGAGAGAGAGAGAGAGAGAGAGAGAGAGAGAGAGAGAGAGAGAGAGAGAGAATTCTACTCTACTGGTTTTATTTATACTACGTCTTATGAAATATGTCGCAAACTCTAACACAATTATATCTAAGTTCAGTGTAACCTTTCCTTTGGCATTTATAAACAGTGACTGTCTTTCCTTCCTTCCTTCTTCACTTGCGTTTCCTTCCTTCTTTGCTTCCCTCCCTTCACCATCTTTATCTTCCCTTCCCTTCGTCAGGTGTACCATATCAGCATCATTATCATGGTTAGCAAAAAGGGAAAGTGAGAAGGGAGAGCGGGAGAAGGGAAAACATGAGAGGAAGAAGGGAGGGAAGGGAAGGAAGGAAGAATGAGAAGTAAGGAAGGGAGGAAGAGATGAAGGAAAGGAGGGCTGTGTGGAGGGAGAGAAGACGGGAAGGAAGGACAACTAGAAGATGAAAAGTAAGGAAGGAACAAAGAAAAGGAAGAAGGGAAGAGGGAAAGAGGAAAACAATAAAGAAAAGAAGAATAGAGAGTAAGAAGCAGTGCAGACAGAAATGAAAGGAGGGAGAGAGATGGGAAAAAGAGGAAGGGAAAGAAGAAAAAAAGAATGGAGAGTGAGAAGCAGGGCAGACAGAAAAGAGGGAGAGAGAGAGATGGGAAAAAGAGGAAGGGAAAGGAGGGAGAGAGATGGGAAAAAGAGGAAGGGAAGGAAGAAAATAAGAATGGAGAGTGAGAAGCAGGGCAGACAGAAAGGAAAGGAGGGAGAGAGAGAGATGGGAAAAAGAGGAAGGGAAAGGAGGGAGAGAGATGGGAAAAAGAGGAAGGGAAGGAAGAAAATAAGAATGGAGAGGGAGAGCAGGGCAGACGGAAGGGAAAGGAGGGAGAGAGAGATGGGAAAAAGAGGAAGGGAAGGAAGAAAATAAGAATGGAGAGGGAGAGCAGGGCAGACAGAAGGGAAAGGAGGGAGAGAGAGAAAGAGATGAGAAAGAGGAAGGGAAGAAGGAAAGAAAGATTGGGGAGAGAAGAAAGATAAATAAAGGAGAGCAGTGTGAAGAGAGGAAGGGATAACAGGGGAGATAAAAGGGCGGGGCATCTTATAATAATCATCAGCATCAGCATCAGCAGCCGGAGTAGCCACGGGACCTTAAATTTTACGGCGTGTTACCTCAGCCTTCGCAGCCCCTAAAATGCCTGACCATCGAGAGAGAGAGAGAGAGAGAGAGAGAGAGAGAGAGTTTCTCCTACTGTTCTATTTTCCATATTTCTTATTTCCTTTTATTCTTTTTTCTTATCCCTCCTCCTCCTCCTCCTCCTTCTACTCATCCTCATCATCTTCGTCTTTGTCGTCCACTTCCTTTCTGTCCAATTTTTTTTTTTTTTTTATGTTAATTTCTCCTCCTCCTCCTCCTCCTCCTCCTCCTCCTCCTCCACACCTGCATCGTCGTT
>NW_026111549.1:330000-375000 GCF_024679095.1 Eriocheir sinensis | reverse complement strand
TTGAAGGAGTCAATCGTGTTACACTGGACCACTGATGGTGGAAGCTTATTCCATTCTCGCACTGCAACGTTGGTGAAGAAAAAATTTGTGCAGTCTGAATTTACTTGTCTACATCTGAGTTTTACGCCATTGTTCCTTGTGCGCAGACTGTCATCGATCATAAACAATGTTGATCTGTCTACATTCGTGAAACCATTAAGTATTTTAAAACATTCGATCAGCTTTCCTCGGAGGCGACGTTTCTCAAGAGAGAACATGTTAAGGGTAGAAAGCCTTTCTTCGTATAATTTGTTGCACAAGGAAGGGATCATTTCCGTTGCCCGACGCTGAACACCTTCTAATTTAGCAATATCCTTTGCATGGTGGGGGGACCAAAACTGTACCGCATACTCCAAGTGGGGTCTGACTAAACTGTTGTAGAGCGGGAGTATTACATCTTTATTCTTGAATACAAAGTTTCTTTTAATGAAGCCCAACATTCTGTTCGCTTTATTTGCTGCATCGATGCATTGCTGTGAGAATTTGAGGTTTGACGCGATTTTGACCCCCAAGTCTTTGACGCATTGAACACTTTTGAGTTTAACGCCGCGGTTTTAGAGAGAGAGAGAGAGAGAGAGAGGGGGGATGAGAAACAAGCACAGCGGGAGAATGACAGCTTGTGGGGGGGTGATGACCGTGCCTCCTCCTCCTCCTCCTCCTCCTCCTCCTCCTTCTCCTCCTCCTCCTCCTCCTCCTCCTCCGTCATCTTTGCCAATAGCTTGTTTTTCCACTTAATTCCTCCTTTGATAAAGTTGGCTTTCCACTACCCCCTCTCTCTCTCTCTCTCTCTCTCTCTCTCTCTCTCTAATTACGGCCACAAAAGTCGACTCTGCAACAAATACACTCGCTAGGAATATGGCAAAGAGGGTGAAGCCAGCAGTGAAAACCCTAACAACTCTGAACACTCCAAGGACTGTCTTACCATAGATCACATTAATGGCCAATCCCTACTCGCAAACTTTGATGAAATAAAAATGTTAATGAGTGACAGAAATATAGACATTCTTTGCGTCAGTGAAACATGGCTCTCCCCTTACACTCCCGACACATACATCAACATTCCCAATTATAAAGTGTTCAGGTGCGACGGCGGCCGAGGTGCAGGTGTCTGTCTCTATGTTAGTGATACCCTTACCTCTGAAATAATAGACACTAAAATAACTAAACAAACAGGGACTGAAGACATATGGGTCCGAGTGCAGTGCAGGAAATTACCATCTGTCATAGTAGGATGTATTTACAGACACCCAAAGGCTCTCGCTAATTCATATGATCATATAACTGAAACTATACGATCTATTATGCTTCATAAAAAAACTTTCTTAACACTAGGCGATCTAAATGACGACCTTCTCTCGCCTGCTAGCAAACTCTCATGCTTATTAAAGAATAATAAACTAACACAACTAATAAGCAAACCCACACGACTAACCCCCACCACTGCTACACTACTGGATGTAGTAATAACCAATAACCCTGACCTCATATTACACAGTGACGTAATCCCTAACCCTATCGCTGATCACGAGCTTATCACAGCCACAGTCAATATGAAAAAGCCAAAACGAATACCAGTTATAAAAAACTTTCAGAGACTTAAAGTTATATGACAAAGATATATTCTGCGAAAACCTGCTAAACAGCGTCACCGAACTGAATCAAATATTAAACACGGATAATGTTAATGACCAAGTGAGCATACTAACTTCAGTGTTCACCAGATGCTTAGACAACCTTCCTCCAATGGTAACACATGAAATAAAACGGCCCCCTGCTCCCTGGATCAACAATGAAATTAATGAATGTATAAATCTCAGAAATACAACACAACGTAACCTCAAAACAACAGAAAAGATAAAATACTACAAGATAGGTACAGATACCTGAAGAAACGCGTAAAAACCCTAATTAATATATCCAAAAATAATTACTATCAGTCCCAACTCAAAGATTGCAAAGGTAATACGTCTGCCACCTGGAAAGTTGTAAAATAATTAATTCCCAATAAAAAGAACAGCTCACACAATCAAATACCTGGCAGCTCAGAAACTTTGTGTGAAGATTTTAATACTTTTTTTGCTAACGTGGGAAAAAACACATATGAAAAGACACAATCTACGCTATTAAACATACAAAACAGTCCCACAGTGGAAAATGCCATACACGACAGACACCTCGCAGACCACACACACGAAGAAAACGGAGCACTCTTTCGCCCCACACCCACAGACACTGACACACTCAAGGTAAAAGGAATACTATAAGGTAGTTTAGCGGGGGGGTGAGGGGGAGCCAGAAAACCTCTCCACCGCGCAAGTAGATGATGACGTCACCGAAAATATCGAGAGCAGGGTTCTGCGGGTCGAGAACTGTCAGTCACTCAAACACCAGTGTGTAGAGCGAAGCTCCGTTTTCTGATTAAAGGGGTAGCTAAGGCAGACAAATAACATAAAGATGCCAACAGTTTGTATAGTGCAGAAGTGCAATGCCGCAAGACTGAAAGGTGATAAAAATATTCATTTCTTTTCACTACCCAAAGAAAAAGATCTTAGAAAGAAATGGATTGAATTATGTGGCACACACAATAATCGGTCATCTGGATACGTATGCAGCCGTCATTTTGAAAGTAATGCATTTGAAAGAAACTTGAAATATGAGTTGTTTTGTTTGCCAGTGCCCCCAAGTCAAATTAAGTTCAAGAAAGGAGCAGTGCCTACACTTGGACTACCCACATTAACAAGTAAGTTGGTTCCTTTACTGTGTAACAAGTAAACTAGCATGAAGGTGGGGTGCTGTTTTGTAGGGTTCAGGCGTAATTGGTGCTATTTTTTGTTAATGTGTAGAATGCCATCATAAACTGATTTAATTAAAGAGTTAGTTATAAAGGTAACGAGGTAGTCCGTTGTTTATATAATACATATGTTCGGGCTCTATATTTAGATTATTGTATACATGCTTGGTCACCACATTATAGTCAGGATGTAAATATGTTAGGAGCAATTCAGAGGAGAGCAACTAGGATGATCCAAGCATTGAGACATCCAGAGTAGGATAGGTTAAAAGAGTTAAATAGATTTTCATTTGAGAGATGTCAAAGAGGTGATATGATAGTTATATATATATATATATATATATATATATATATATATATATATATATATATATATATATATATATATATATATATATAGATAGATAGATAGATAGATAGATAGATATATATATAGATATAGATATAGATAGATAGATAGATAGATAGATAGATAGATAGATATAGATATAGATATAGATATATAGATATATATAGATAGATAGATAGATAGATAGATAGATAGATATTGAAATCTTAGTAAAATGTTTTTATATTTCTTAATCAAAATATTTGTGAAACTACTTATGTAGGTATCACATCATATATGCATGCATTTTACCAGTAAATATAATACAATCAACTATTGTATCTTGAACATTACAGCTCCACCTGAAGAAGTTGGTGAAGTGTATCCAAGGCCACTCCTCCCACAGGAAGAACACCACTATCAAGAAACATGTACATCACCTGAACCCAAAAATAAGAAGATGCTGCAGTTCATTAAACGCATGTCATTCTACAACAAAGATCTTCACAAAAGACTGACAAAAGTTACCAAAGAGAGAAATTATTATCGTGAAGAAATCAAGAAGTATCAGGAAATTATTAATAAATTACGGAATGAATTGGATAATGTCAGAGTTGAATGCCAGGAAAATGTTTCAAAAGCATTATCTAAAACATTTACAAAAAATCAAACAAAGTATTTTGTATCACATAAGCACATACTCAAGTGGGAGGAGGAAGACATTAGCAAAGCACTTACTTTACGATCCTTAAGCCCTAAGGCATACCGTTTCCTTAGGAAACACTGGAACTTTCCACTGCCATCTCCTGCCACTATCAGTAAATGGGTATCAAAAGTTGTTGTGGAACCCGGAATTTTGTGTAATGTCATCCAACTTTTAGCTCACTATGCTCCAACAATGTGTGAATATGAGCGAATATGTGTTTTATCTTTTGATGAGTCTGCAGTTGCTCAAGCTTGGTCATATGACTCTAAAAATGACAATATATATGAACCAAAACGGAGTGTGCAGTGTACAATGCTTAGAGGGTTATTGAAGCCTTGGAAACAGCTGGTGTTTTACGATTTTGATTGTGATATGACAAAGAACATTTTAGATAACATTATTCATGAAGTTGAAACTGCAGGATTCATCGTTGCAGCAATTGTCAGTGACCTGGGGCCAAAGAATTTAGCTTTGTGGAAGCAGTTGAACATTAATGTAAATAACAGTTCTTTCCCAAACCCATTTGAATGTAAACGCCCAGTGTTCGTATTTGCTGACGTTCCCCACCTTATCAAACTTATCAGAAATAATCTATTAGACCATGGATTCACTCTGGATGGACAGTTAGAGCCAACGGTGACAAATAGCAGTATTAGAGAGTTAATAATAAGAAGTACACATGACCTAAAACAATTCATCGTTTGTCATACAAACATATTGATGTACAGGGACCTAAAAGAATGAACGTTCGTTTAGCTGCCCAATTACTATCACAAAGTACAGCAAAATCTATTGAGTACTTTGGAAGGAAAGGTCTTCCAAAGAGCAAGGACTGGGAGGATACAAGTAATTTCATAAGTTTAGTTGATGCATGGTTTGATGTGTTTAATGCCAAAACACCTCATGGAGATAAAGGGTCTAGGGCTAGTTTTGGCATGCATTTGGAAAGTCAAACACACGTTCTAAACAAAATGTTACAAACTATCAGGAATATGAAAGTTGGTGGTAAAGACAGCATGTATCCATTTCAGAAAGGAGTAATTGTATCCTCTCAGTCTTTGTTGGGACTGTATGAATTCCTAAGGAATAAGTTTGGAGTCACCTATATTATAACATACAGATTAAATCAGGACAGCCTAGAACACATGTTTGGTTACTTGAGACAAATGGGAGCTTGTTATCAACACCCCTCTCCACTTCAGTTGACATACAGAATAAGATCGTTTCTTCTTGGCAGAAACTGTGAACTGGTAGGGAACAACTACAATATCACAAAAGTAACTCAAGATAATTCTCTATCTGAGGGGCCACTTCCTGTGACAGAACATTGTGACTCTGATAGTGACACACCTGATATTGACACTCTTGAGTCAGAATTGATGCTTTCAGCAATGCTTTTCTCCTCTGACTCACAATATGCTATCGAAAGCAAGGATGAAAGTAATGAGTTACATAGTTTAGAAAAAGAGGAATTAGAGGAAAGTATGGAAACAGAGGGTTTAAGGTACGTAGGGGGTTTTATTGCCCACAAATTTCCTAAATATTCATATCTTGGCACTAATGTAAACCCTGATGATAAGACATGGATTGGGAAAGTCTGTAGAAGAAAAGGAAAGTTGATGACACCATCAAATGATTTGTTTGAACAACTAAGATTAATGGAAAAATTATTTGAAATCTACCATGGCAAGAAATCACTAAAATCAGGGAGGAAAGCCATCAAAAAGTTAACTACACTAATATGCAAACGTGTAAATTTGCCTGAAGATGTTGTACACTACTTTGTTAGGTGCAGAGTTTATTTTAGAATAAGAATTCTTAACAGAGAAATTGAAAGATTTAAGAAAATGAAATATAAACTCTCAAAACACATCAGATAATGAAAGAGCGCTTAAATACATACATACATACATACATACATACATACATACATACATACATATATATATATATATATATATATATATATATATATATAGATATATATATATATATATATATATATATATATATATATATATATATATATATATATATATATATATATATATATTTATATTTATTTATTTATGAGGTGAGTGAGGATAGTAATGAAGATATTTCATATGAATAATATTTAGAACGGTTAGGTGCCTCTTATTTTCCCCGTTGTTGATTATATGTCAATAAAATATACAGGTATAATATTTTGTGAGTGTGAGGGTGAAAGATTTTTAGCATACTTCACTATATTTGTATTAAGGCTTTGGTTTAATACAAGTAATCATTTTTTTGTCCTCAATTTCTTATAATCCTCATTCTACATTTAAACCTAACAATGAAAAAATAGCTCTACAAATAATTCTCTCTCTCTCTCTCTCTCTCTCTCAAACACGCAGACATACAAATAAATAAGATAAAATAAAATATACTCATGGTATGTTGTGTTCTATTATGCGCCACCTGTGTGTGTGTGTTTGACGGCCGCCACTCACCTGCCACATCACCTGGCGGGAGGCTGTGGGGGGAGGATGAGGAGGAGGAGGAGGAGGAGAGATAATCAACATAGAAGATAAACATTTTATATATGAAGTTATTTTTCTGTACACACACACACACACACACACATCATTTATACATAAACATAAGCAGGTGTGCATGCCAGATTATTCACGCACACAGCTACACACACACACACACACACACACACACACACACACACACACACACACACACACACACACACGCATAGCAATGAACGCACGCACGCACGCACGCACACGCTCACACGATTATTGTTACTTGATGATGATGATGATGATGATGATGATGGAAGTGATTTTAATGATTCTACTACTACTACTACTACTACTACTACTACTGCTTCTACTACTATTACCACTACCACTACCACTACAACTATATTACTCTTCTCCCACTCCTACTACTACTACTACTACTACTACTACTACTACTACTACTACTACTACTTATATAATCTAGCTGCATGTCTATAAAAGTAAACACAATTGCTCACATGTCATATTCCCTCCTAGAAAATACAATAGCAGTAATAGTAATGGCAATAGTAATGGTTCTTATAATAAAGCTCTACTATATGGCTACTAACATGCTTTCTCTCTCTCTCTCTCTCTCTCTCTCTCTCTCTCTCTCTCTCTCTCTCTCTCTCTCTCTCTCTCTCTCTCTCTCTCCCCCACAGGTAACGTACAGGTGTCCCCGTGCATGCCAGTGGGCTCAGGTAATGTGCCATGTTACTTTTTTCAGCTTTTTCTATGTTCTCTTAAGGTGTGTGTGTCCGAGCGGCTAGTTCTGCTCTTTATGCAGAGTACTTGTCGTACGTTGTTAGGTTATATATCGGTGTTGATCAAGTTAAGTTTTCTGAATGTTACGTCCGCTTACATCACGCTCGTATTTCGTAGGTCGGTTCTATATATCAAAGTAGGGAAGATATAAGGGAGAGGGAAAAGAGGGAGTATAAGCAGCAGAGGGAGGGTGGAAGGGAAGAGGTGAGAACCGAATGAAATAGTTGAATGGAGAAAGGGAACGGAAAAAACGAGAAGAATAGAAGAGAGGGAAAAATAAGGTAGAGTGAATGGGAGAGGGAGGGTTTCTTTTTATTCTACGTCTGTTTAAAGCTTGTCATCATATATCAGTCGCTCGTTCTATGAATCCATGTAAAGTTATCGCCCTAATTTCACGTCCGCTCAGACTGTACAGCTGTGCTCGTTATCCTACAGAGTCATATTGTCAAGGTGGGTGATGACTGCACGGAAATATTTTTTTTTATAATCAAAATTTGAATATTTACTAAAAACGGCTGGTGAAGGAGGAGGAGGAGGAGAAGGAGGAAGAGGAGGAAAGGGAAAGGGAAAGAGAAAGGAAAAAGAAAAGGAGAAGGAGAAGGAGGAAAAAGAAGAGGAGGAGGAGGAGGAGGTGGAGGCGAAGCGAAACATCAAAACATGCATTACTCAAATAGGACAAAACGTTTAAGTCGTATAATCGAAAAAAAAAATGTATGAAGTTGGTTGGTGGGCACAGCCACTGGCGAGGCCGCGGCTAATGGCCTGTTTTGTGAGAGACAGAAGGTGCCTTTCACAACACAGTTCCTTGAGAATGGAGGTCGTTAAAAAATAGTAAATCGTGTATTCACTATATAGCTTTTCAAGGTGCAAAGTAAGGGGGGAGTAAGGCATTGAAGGATGGGTAACTTAAGTGTTCCAAGACGCGCCCTTGCACCCAGTTCTCCACATCTCGTATGCATGGAAGTGATCTTTTACACTTCCCTTCGTTGTGCTTTGTTATCCGTTTATTAGTCCAAGTAAGGTTTTCTTTTTAATTTCACGTCCGCTTAGGCCATATTTCACACGCCGGCTCTGGCTCGGCAGCAATGTGCCGCCAACTCGGGATTACGAAAGGAACGCTGAGGGCTTTCTCCAAAACGGAGGATCATGTTGATTATCATACAGATTTAAGTTATCAAGGAACTACCCGCGAGACTCGAGACTTCCTCGAACTTACAATTTCCCTTAGTGAATGTTTTTTTTAACCATAACCTGAAAAAGGCGTGTTAGAACAGAAGGAGGGGAGGAGAAAATCAAAACACTACGTTACTGCGACTCTACGTTGAAGTCGTACAAATGATAACATTAATATATGTGAAGTTGGTTGGTGACCACAGCCACTAGCGAGGTCGGGGCTAATGGCCTGTTTTATGGAAGACAGAAGCTGTCTTGCACAACACAGTTCCTTCAGAATGGAGGTCGTAAAAAAAAAATTTTAAAAATCAGATTTTCACTGTATAGCCTTTCAATGGGAAAGTAGTGTGAATGGTAAGGGACCGGAAGACAGGGAAATTTGCTCATTATGATAGAGGGGATTTTTGACGAGCACGTTGCTTGAGAAAACACAATACCGGCTGCCCCAACAACATGCCGCCTTCACAAGGGTGCCTAAAAAGAAAAAAAAATAGGCCTCTGCATCCGCGTTCCTTCAGGATATATTTTTTTTTCATGAACAAACTATTTTACATTTATTAATTTTAGGGAGTACAGTCCGCGTTAGTGGTGGGAGTTTAAGGGAAGAAGATTGAAGACTCGAAAAAAAGGATATACGAGGGAAAATTACGACTAATGACAACTATGTGATGACTGTGGTTGGGCTCATGGCTAAAGCGAAAGGCAAATTGTAGGGTGAGCATTAATAATTGTACGGGCGCAGGTTTTTGCTCGTAGAGACCTGAGCCCATATTACGATCCCTCTCCTCCTGGGCCATTCCCTTGACATCAGTTCCAACCATATCATTATACCAAACCTCTTTCACTACAAGGTCTTTATTAGACACTTATACGCATTAATAGGTACATCAAACATATTAATTATCTTCTTAGCAAAATGTAGCTTAATTTATGGTATACATTTATAGTAGCTGCATGTTGTAGGATTTTATTGTTTATATACCAAATGCTGTGATGTCTCTATCGGCGTATTTCAGCCTCTCCTTTACAAAGAGACGTCGGTTATTATCTACTCGTAAGTGAACAGCAGCTCGCAAATGGTTTACCGCTCTCTTTGAACTCCACATACCTGGGGTGCAATTATTTTTATCTTGGGGTATTTACGGTAAAGAGTAATCACACGGTTCAGCACCCGGTCGCCGGTAAGACGCAGTATGCCTCGTGGTCTGTGCAGTATCTGTGTTTTCGAAATGCGCGCCACATATTTCGAGATTTTTCACTGTGTTATAACAGCTCCTCTGATTTTGTGTTCCCCTGGAAACGTGGCCGAGCAGCCTGTCTGTTGTGCTCATCTTGTATTCATGGAAGTCTTTTCTTTCCAACTTTTCCTTCTTTGTGGCATGCGGCAGCCTTGCATCCGCCTCGTTCCCCGTGCACGTCGTCCTTCTATAAATCCAAGTTAGGTTTTATTTTTAATTTCACGTCCGCTTAGACCATATTTCACACGCCGGCTCTGGCCTGGCAGCAGTACGCCGCCAACTCGGGATTACGAAAGGAACGCCGAGGCCCGAGACGAAATAAGGTGTCGAATTATCTTGATCATCATTTGTAGCTCTTCTTCCTAGATGCTTATCCGTAGGCAGAGGATCATGCTCATTGTAATACATAGAATGCGTGTGGGTGGGTGTGCGTGTGCGTGTGGCGAGGGAAACGTACGCCAAGATGCTCAGATTGTCGTCAAGAAAGTAAATGTATGTTATAGTTATTGATTAGTTAAATGGATCAGAGAAAGCTTGTAGAGAGCTGTTTCTGGCACACTGATATCGTTGAAATTGGTCTCAGAGTAAGGGCCTAGGAAGGGAGAGCTTGTAATATGGGCCCATATACCTTGAAAAACTCCTTTCCTTCATTCCAACCACAATGATATCGTTGAAACTGGTCTTGAGGGGAGTACCTAGGAAGGGGGAGCTTGTAATAGGGGCCTTCACACCTAAAAAAAAAATCCTTCATTCTTCTCTTCATTCCATCCTTCCCTTCATCCCATCCACTTCTCCCTACCAAGGATGCCGCGGAGTCACGGCTTCTGCATTAAGCTAATCCTACGTCCCTCACATGCCGCTCCCCCGCCCACCCTTGCAACCCATCCTAACCTCCTCCTCCTCCTCGTCCTTACCCTTCGCCTCCCCCTCGTCCTCCCTCTCATTCATCCCCGTGTAAGCCTATTAAGCAGCCTCTGTCCCTCCCTCTCAGCCGCCCTCCCTTGATTGGATACGACCGCGGCATTAATTTTGGAGTGAGGAGGAAAAGATGACAGACAGAAAGAAAGACACAGGGAAAGGCTGGAGAATGGGAGAATAGAAAGATGGGTAGAAGGAAGAATAGAAGAGAGAGAGAGGCTAGAGAATAGAAAAGAAGAGTGAATAGGAAAGAAAAATAACACACACACACACACACACACACACACACACACACACACACACGCACACTGAGTATTCCACCATGCAGTATATAGACAAAACGCTTATAAGGGAACCATTGGGCAGTCTGATCTTAAGTCTGGTCTCGATGTATGTCTAGGGTCTTATTTTGGTCTTGGTCTACTTATATTCACCGCCACTGACCGATTCGTCGAGCTGTGTCCTCTCAACCCGCCGCCTTCTCCTTCCTCCTCCTCCCCGCCACATCTCCCATCCACGCCAATAATCATAAAATCATCAAACGAGGCTTCCATCTTTCCCTCTAATACCTTATGGAAGCGTAACGGCGTGGGTAGGCGCCCTTAAAACCCGTCCCATTCATAGGCTTCACCCCGTCCATATAACTAAGCCACGGCAGCCGGTTAGTCAGGCAGTCACAGGTCTCTTTATCTCTCTCCTCTTCTCTTCTCTTTTCTCCACGGCGTCCGTCCACCTCTACAGCGCCCTTAGAAGCGTAGCAGTCTGGGCATGGCAGTTCTCAAAACATGGTCCTTTTATGGCCCTGAAATCCTGGTTCATGCAACAAAACTGAATTTAGCTTGTCAGAAAGGCAGTCTTGTCCCTCTTATTCCCTTCAAAATAACCAGAAAAAGCCTTCATCTCCCCATCCACAGTACTTTGACAACGTAAAAAAAAATGTCTTATATAATCTTGTCCTATATAACCAAATCCAAAAACAGTTAGTCTCGTCCCTCTTATTTCTTTAAAAATTACCAGAAAAAGCCTTCATCTTCCCATCCTCAGTACTTGGAAACCCTGAACAAAAACTCACTCCAAGGAAGGCCCATTTATAGCATTCACCTCGTCCAGTATAACAAAACCCAAAAACAGTTAGTCTTGTCCCTCTTATTGCTTTAAAAATCCCCAGAAAAGGCTTTCATCTTCCCATCCACAGTACTTGGAAACCCTAAACAAAAACTCACTCCAAGGAAGGCCCATTTATAGCATTGAACTTGTCTAATATAACCTATCCCAAAAAGTCAGTCAGTCCTCTTTACTCTTATTGCCATCAAAATCACCAGAGAAGGGCTTTAACTTCCCATTCACAGTCCTTTGATAGCGTAAACAAAAACTCTCTCTAAGGAAGGCCTATTTATAGCATTCTAGCATTCAACTTGTCTAATATACCCCATCCCAAAAAGTCAGTCAGTCCTCTTTACTCTTATTGCCATCAAAATCACCAGAGAAGGGCTTTAACTTCCCATTCACAGTCCTTTGATAGCGTAAACAAAAACTCTCTCTAAGGAAGGCCTATTTATAGCATTCTAGCATTCTACTTGTCTAATATAACCAAAGCAAAAATCAGTCAGTCCTCTTACTCTTATTGCCTTTAAAATCACCAGAAAAGGCCTCAATCCTCCTATCCACAGTCCTTTCGAAGCGTAAACAAAAACTATCTCTAAGGAAGGCCCATTTATAGCATTCAACTTGTCTAATATAACCTATCCCAAAAAGTCAGTCAGTCCTCTTACTCTTATGGCCTTTAACATAACCACAAAAGGCCTCAATCCTCCTATCCACAGTCCTTTCAAAGCGTAAACAAAAACTATCTCTAAGGAAGGCCCATTTATAGGATTCAGCTTGTCTAATACAAGGAAAGCAAAAAGTCAGTCATTCTTGTCCCTGTTATTGCCTTTAAAATCGCCACAAAAGGCCTTCATCCTCTTATCCACAGTCCTTTAAAAGCGTAAACAAAAACTCTCTCTAAGGAAGGCCCATTTATAGCATTCAACTTTTCTAATATAACCAAAGCAAAAATCAGTCACTCCTTACTCTTGTTGCCTTTAAAATCACCAGAAAAGGCCTTCATCCTCCTATCCACAGTCCTTTGAAAGCGTAAACAAAAACGGTCTCAAAGGGAGGCCCATTTATAGCCCTCACCTCGTCCAATATAACCAAACCAAGTCAGTCAGCCAGCCAGCCAGTTTACCAGACAGTCAGACGCCCCTCCTTGCCTCCCTCCCTCCCTCCTTTCCTCTCTCCCTCCCTCCTTTCCTTCCTTCCTTCTCTTCATTCCTTCCCATGCAAGATAAGTTATACCCACTCATCCAGTCAGTCAGTCAGCCCCTTCCTCTCTCCCTCATTTACTTCCTCCCTCCCTCCCTCCTTTCCTTCCTTCCTAGAAATTGGCACACTCGAAGAACGGGATGTGAAGAAGTACCTAGACAAACTCGAGACAAACAAGTCTACCGGACCCGACGACTTGTCACCCAGGCTGCTCAAGGAACTCAAGCAGCAAATCCTCAAGCCACTCACCACCATCTACAATCTGTCACTACAACAAAACAAAGTCCCAAAAGACTGGAAACAAGCGAATGTAACTCCGATCTACAAAAAGGGAGACAAAAGTGTGGCCCTAAACTACGGACCAATCAGCCTGACCCTTGTGGCGGGAAAAATCCTCGAGAAGATCATCAGAGACAAACTCGTTAGGTTCCTTGAAGACAACATCATTTCCGATGCTCAGCACGGTTTCAGGAACAAGCGCTCATGCTTAACCAATTTATTGGACTTCTTCCAAGGTATCTATGAAAACTGGGATAATCATATCCCCAGCGATGTTATATATCTAGACTTTCAGAAAGCCTTTGACAAAGTGCCACACGAAAGACTCCTCAAGAAACTCAAGTCGGCGGGACTAGGCGGCAATCTGACAGCGTGGATCAAGGACTGGCTCACTGGAAGAAAACAACGAGTTGTACTCAACGGACAGGCCTCCGAGTGGCTCCCGGTCACAAGTGGAGTGCCACAGGGGTCAGTGCTGGGACCCATACTTTTCATCATATATATCAACGACCTAGAACTAGGATTGAAATCCAATCTTTCAAAATTTACCGACGACACAAAGGTGGGTGGGAAGGCCCTCACAACGGCAGACTGCAAAATTATCCAGAGAGACCTGGACCAGATCACTCGGTGGTCAGAAAAATGGCAGATGTCCTTCAACACTGCCAAATGTAAAGTAATGCATATCTGATCCAGAAACAGCAACCACATATACCACATGGGTGGCGAACCACTACATGTTGTGCAAGAGGAAAGAGACCTCGGGGTCACCATCAGTAGTGACTTGAAACAAATAAAACACTGCAAGTCCGCCTGTAAGAAAGCCAATACAATGCTTGGGTTCATATCGAGAAACTTCGAATACAAGACGCCGGGAGTTATGTTATCCTTGTACAATTCGCTGGTAAGGCCCCACCTGGAATACGCCGTGCAATTCTGGTCTCCTAATTACAGGAAAGACATTGAATTACTTGAGAGAGTACAGCGCCGCGCCACGAAGATGATACCATCACTGAGGACGAAGCCCTATGAAGAGCGACTCGAGCGACTCAACCTCTTCACGTTGGAAAAGAGACGCCTGCGGGGAGACATGATACAAGTCTTTAAGTACCTGAACAAGCTCAGCAACGTTGATCACTCCAAACTCTTCACGCTACAAACAAACCTGAGAACAAGAAACAACGGAAAAACAATTCAAGCAAAGCGATGCAATACCGACATCGGCAGGAGTTATTTCTTGAATAGAGTTGTTCGCCACTGGAACAGCCTTCCTGCAGAAGGAAGGAAGACCATCAACTCCTTCAAGAAACGCATTGATCGCCACTTTGCTGCATCGGGAGTGAACTGAACGTTCCCAAGAGTAGATACACAAGTGCTTTAATCTTTCCCTGCAAGCCACTCCTATGGCAAACGGATTGATTGAATCACTGAATGCAGGCAGCCTAGTAATGAGCCAACAGGCTTTCTGCTGCCTGCTAGTCCATGTTTCCATGTTTCTCTTCATTCCTTCCCATGCAAGATAAGTTATACCCACCCATCCAGTCAGTCAGTTAGCCCCTTCCTCTCTCCCTCATTTACTTCCTCCCTCCCTCCCTCCTTTCCTTCCTATGCAAAAGAAGTTAAGGCTATCCAATCAGTCTGTCAGTTTAATTCCTGCCTTCTGTCTCCCTCTTTACTTGCTTCCTCCCCTTTTTTCATCCCTTTTCCATATTCCAATTCAATTCCTTCCCTCCACCCACTATCTCATTCCTTCTTTCCTTGCTCCGTAATTGTTGCTCTCCCTCCTAACCTCCCTCTCCATCTATTTTCATCCCTCCCACAGTTTTTCTCGCCCTCCTAACCTCTTTCTCCATCTATTTTCATCCCTCCCACATTTCTTCTCCCCCTCAAACCTACCCTCTCCATATATTTTAAGCCAAAGAAGCAACATAAGCAAGGTTATCCACACAAGTATCTACGTTAAGTATTTTTACCTTAAGGAGTGGCCCTGAAGATGTTTTGTAGAGTGGCATTAAAATCTCTTGCATAAATGTGTGTCTCTAAGGCAGTCCATATAGAGTTGGATTTTAAGGACAAGGGATTTGGAATGTGTTTGTGATTCTAGTTTGAATATATGAAAGTGACAGAACGAAACCCACAAACAGACACAAGCAGAAATAAACAGCCAGTCAGTCATACATGTAGATAGACAATAGCCAGCCCACCAGACATACAGACAGGCAAAGCGACAGACAGACAGACACACAGGCAAGCAAGCACTCATAATCAGAAGCACAAACAGATATTTAGCAATGCAGAAAGCCAGACCAAGATACAGACAGTCACCCAGCTACTGTAACACACACACACACACACACACACACACACACACACACACACACACAAGCAAGGAAAACAAGCACACAGACAAAACAGAGACGAAAGCAGGCACCAGACTCCCTTGCATAAGAGCACTACCAAAAGAAGACAGCCGGACACACACACACACACACACACACACACACACACACACACACACACACACACACACACACACACACACACGAACATGCAGACCAGCAGGCAGGCAGGCATGCAGGCAGACACATACTAAAACAGGGCACCAAACTACTACATACATGCATAAAACACTACCAAAAGAGGACACACACACACACACACACACACACACACACACACACACACACACACACACACACACACACTCACATCCTAACCCTATCCAAACACACACACGCACACTAAAACAGGCACTAACTAAGCTCGATGCATTAAAACACGACCATAAGAAGCAAGGCCACAAAAAAGTGAATATGGAAAAAAGATGTAAAATGAAAGCCTGCGCCTGGCGAACTGAAGCAAGGCCAGACGGTCGAGTCGCCGCCCTGAAGGTTACCTGGCCCGCCTCAGACGCGCGTGGGAGGCCAAGGTGGCGGCTACTTGATTATATACATGCACACATAATATATAGATAGATAAAGAGAGAGAGAGACATAGATAGATAGATGGATAGAGATAGAGATTTTGGCCACTTTTTCTTCTCTTATTTTTTTACCCTTTACCTCCTTCCTTTACTGTAAAACAAGCTAGATAAACAGATAGATATGGACATTGATACTGAGAGATAGCTAGATAGATAGATAGATACATAAACACATATAGGCAAATTACTCACTGAAGCAACCCGTGATATATATTTGTTGATCACTCTGGAAACAAACATAGGAGAAACCCAAGCTTGTTAGTGTATTACATAGATACGTAGTAGTTAAGACAGTACAGTGCAAATAGAAGGCTTGTATACAGCACGATGCCACGGGGTAATATTCCTAAGTGGCTGCAGAGTCAACTTCATAATCGTAGATGAGTCGTGAGATAATCCTGGCGTGGGATGGATGGGCACTTTTTACTGTTCCTTTGATTCCTTTCACTCCCACCTCCAGCCCTTTCTTTATACGTCACGCTCTCATCATGTGGATATCGTTGGTCCATGTCTGAGTGTGGGGAGGTATATGTGTGTGTGTGTGTGTGTGTGTGTGTGTGTGTGTGTGTGTGTGTGTGTGTGTGTGTGTGTGTGATTTCTTCTCCCTCCTCCAAATACACTGATTATAATTGGTTGTAGAATTTACCGAGTCCTTAACGTCAACTTTTAATTAATTGAAAAGTGAGTCCTGCAGCATAGTAAAGGATGGGCGACGAATAGGGTTTTGATTCCCGACAACACGCGCTAATCTTGTTCCCGGAGCTTTCCCCGCCGAGGAAGGTCAGCTTAACGCAGCCACAAGGGAGGTGTTAAGGTCATTAATTATCTTACGGCACACACACACACACACACACACACACACACACACACACACACACACGAGGTCACATATATATATATATATATATATATATATATATATATATATATATATATATATATATATATATATATATATATATATATATATATATATATATATATATATATTTGGCACCTCCTGCCTGCCCAGCTGCCCCGCGTGACAGGTGTTGAGGCACTATCACATCAAGCATCAGGACGGAGGGCGGAGAGGGAGGGTGGGGAGGGTCGCAGAGAGGCCAGAAACACCCTCTTGACAGCTGCTGACAGCCCGGCTCGCCGCCCACACCCCTGCACCGACGTGGGGTAAATAATCATTAGTTCTCCCGAAGCCCACACACACACACACACACACACACACACACACACACACACACACACACACACACACACACACACACACACACACACACACACACACACACACACACACACACACACACACACACACACACACACACACACACACACACACACACACACACACACACACACACACGGGCGTCCGCTAAATAATGTCCTTTTGCTGCTCTGATGAAGGGTACTTTTTGCGGCTTCGAGGCCCCGTTCTCTCTCTCTCTCTCTTTCCTTCAAGTTGGAACGAGGAATAAGAAGTTCGAATACAAAATGCGCGGCGTTAAACTCAAAAGCGTTCAATGCGTCAAGGACTTGGGGGTCAAAATCGCGTCAAACCTCAAATTCTCACGGCAATGCATCGATGCAGCAAATAAAGCGAACAGAATGTTGGGCTTCATTAAAAGAAACTTTGTATTCAAGAGTAAAGATGTAATACTCCCGCTCTACAACAGTTTAGTCAGACCCCACTTGGAATATGCGGTACAGTTTTGGTCTCCCCACCATGCAAAGGATATTGCTAAATTAGAAGGTGTTCAGCGTCGGGCAACGAAAATGATCCTTCCTTGCGCAAAAAATCCTACGAAGAAAGGCTTTCTACCCTTAACATGTTCTCTCTAGAGAAACGTCGCCTCCGAGGAAAACTGATCGAATGTTTTAAAATACTTAATGGTTTCACGAATGTAGACAGATCAACATTGTTTATGATCGATGACACTTTGCGCACGAGGAACAATGGCGTAAAACTCAGATGTAGACAAGTAAATTCAGACTGGGGAGGCGGTGGCTGAGTCGTCAAAGTAACGGCCTCGTGTTCAGGAGGACGCGAGTTCAATCCCCGCCCGGTGCCACCAAGCTGGGATTTTTCAGCCGCCGCCGAGTGGCTTAAAACTACCCACATGCTGTCCAGAAGACCACCTATCAACCCAGACTCTAGATTCTAGGATCAAAGATGAGCTCTGGAAGGGCAGCATGCGCCAATGCAAGATGGCGCCACTATAAACACTCACCTGCGCCAGAACGGGCTGGGCCGACCATCAGGACCTACCGGAAAGAAGCCTTGGACCGACCATCAGGATCCACCTGGAAGAAGCCTACCGGCGCAATAGGCTGCAATGTAAAAAAAAAAAAAAAAAAAAAAAAAAAAAAAAAAAAAAAAACTGCACCAAATTTTTCTTCACCAACGTTGTAGTGCGAGAATGGAATAAGCTCCCACCATCAGTGGTCCAGTGTAACACGATTGACTCCTTCAAAAACAAGCTCGACCGTCATTTCCTTCAACTTAATATCAACTAGAGTAGAAATGCAACGTTTTGGAGTCTTCTGATTAATGTAAAATCACTTAGGTTTAAGGACAGACCACCAGGTCTGGACCATGGGGTCTGTGTGGTCTGATTTTCTATCTATGTAAATATCTCTCTCTCTCTCTCTCTCTCTCTCTCTCTCTCTCTCTCTCTCTCTCTCTCTCTCTCTCTCTCTCTCTCTCTCTCTCTCTCTCTCTCTCTCTCTCTTTTTTCCTCTCCCACGATCAACACCTGTCTGATATATTAAAAATGATGTGTATGTGGATCTCTTGGCGTGTGTGTGTGTGTATGTGTGTGTGTGTGTGTGTGTGTGTGTGTGTGTGTGTGTGTGTGTGTGTGTGTGTGTGTGTGTGTGTGTGTGTGTGTGTGTGTGTGTGTGTGTGTGTGTGTGTGTCTATGTCTGTGAATGTAGATCCTTGTCTATCTATTGAAATTTTATGTCCCTGTCATGGGTATTTCTATCTTTTTGGGTGTTTAGCTATCTCTGTTCATGTCATGTTTGTATGTAGCGTGTATGTGTGTGTGTGTGTGTGTGTGTGTGTGTGTGTGTGTGTGTGTGTGTGTGTGTGTGTAGGTATGATGTGTGATTTCTGTCTTCTCCACTAATGTTGTAGAATCTATTATGAAGGGTACTTTTGCAACCCATTTGATATGTGTGTGTATGTGTGTGTGTGTGTGTGTGTGTGTGTGTGTGTGGGTGGGTGTGTATGAGTTGGTGGGTGGGGCTTAACTTTATATATGAGCTTCCTATCGATCTGGCTGTCTGTGCCTTTATTTCTATGTCTGTATATCCACCCTTTTATCTCTTTCAAGGGCTATGTGGTGTATATCTATGTGGGTGTATGTTTTTGTCTGTGGGTGTATGTCTATCTTTGTGGGTTCATGTCTATATGTCTGTGGGTGTATGTCTTTCTTTGATGGTTCATGTCTATGTCTGTGGGTGTATGTCTGTATATTCTAAGGTTTATGTCTATGTCTGTGGGTGTATGGAGGTGTATGTCTATGTCTGTGGGTGTATTTTGTGGGATCGGTTTATTTCTATTATGTGGGTGTTTTGTATGGGATCGGTGTATTTCTATGTCTGTGGGTGTATTTTCTGAGTGGTGTATGTTTATATCTGTGGGTGTATGTCTTTCTATGAGGTTATGTCTATGTCTGTGGGTGTATGTCTTTCTATGATGGTGCTTATGTCAATGTCTGTGGGTGTATGTCTATCATGTGGCTTTTTATGTCTATATCTGTGGGTGTATGTCTTTCTTTATGAGGTTTATGTCTATGTCTGTGGGTGTATGTCTTTCTATGATGGTTTATGTCTATGTCTGTGGGTGTATGTCTTTCTATGAGGTTTATGTCTATGTCTGTGGGTGTATGTCTTTCTATGAGGTTTATGTCTATGTCTGTGGGTGTATGTCTTTCTATGAGGTTTATGTCTATGTATGTGGGTGTATGTCTATCTGTGAGGGTTTATGTCTATGTCTGTGGGTGTATGTCTTTCTATGAGGTTTATGTCTATGTCTGTGGGTGTATGTCTTTCTATGAGGGTTTATGTCTATGTGGTGTATGTCTTTCAATGATGGTTTATGTCTATGTCTGTGGGTGTATGTCTTTCTATCAATGTGGGTTTATGTCTATGTTTGTGGGTGTATGTCTATCTATGTGGGTTTATGTCTATGTCTGTGGGTGTATGTCTTTCAATGAGGGTTTATGTCCCTATGTGTAGGGGTGTATGTCTTTCTATGAGGTTTATGTCTATGTCTGTGGGTGTATGTCTTTCTATGAGGGTTTATGTCTATGTATGTGGGTGTATGTCTTTCTATGTGGTTTTATGTCTATGTCTGTGGGTGTATGTCTATCTATGGGGTTTATGTCTATGTTTGTGGGTGTATGTCTTTCTATGGGTTTATGTCTATGTCTGTGGATGTAAGTCTATCTATGTTGGTTTATGTCCCTGTCTGTGGGTGTATGTCTTTCTATGAGGTTTATGTCTATGTCTGTGGGTGTATGTCTTTCTATGTGAGGTTTATGTCTATGTCTGTGGGTGTATGTCTTTCTCTGTGGGTGTTTATGTCTATGTATGTGGGTGTATGTCTTTCTATGAGGGTTTATGTCTATGTCTGTGGGTGTATGTCTTTCTATGTGGGTTTATGTCTATGTCTGTGGGTGTATGTCTTTCTGTGGTTTATGTCTATGTCTGTGGGTGTATGTCTTTCTATGAGGTTTATGTCTATGTATGTGGGTGTATGTATCTATGAGGGTTTATGTCTATGTCTGTGGGTGTATGTCTTTCTATATTTTATGTCTATCTATGTGGGTATTATATATCTCTATGAGGTTTATGTCTATCTGTGGGTGTAGGGGAGTGATGTATATGTCTTTCTATGAGGTTTATACGTCTATGTCTGTGGGTGTATGGGAGTGGTGTATGTCTGTCAGTGTGGGTGTATACATATATTTCTGTGTATCTAATGGAGTATTATATTTCTGTCAAATTGTTTGTATATGTCTTTCTGTGGGTGTTGGGGAGGATGTATGTTTGTCAAATTGATTATATACGTATGTCTATGTTTGTGGGTGTATGGGGTGGTGTATGTCTGTCAGTGTGGGTGTATATGTCTTTCTGTGGGTGTAGGGAGTGGTGTATGTGCCAATGTTAGTGTTTATTTCTATGTCTATTGTGTGTGTCTATCTTTGTGGGTGAATATATCTATGTTTGTGTGAATGGGAGTGGGGTATGTCTGTCAAAGTGGGTGTGTATGTCTTTCTGTGGGTGTATGTGGGTGTGGGAAAATGATGTATGTCTCTATGTGAGTGAATATGTCTTTGTGGGTGTAGGGGAGTGGTGTGTGTCTCTATGTGGTGAAGTGGTGTGTGTCTCTATGTGAGTGAATGTCTTTCTGTGGGTGTATGGAAGTGATGTATGTGTTTACCTCTATGTCAGTGAGTGTATGTCTATCCATGTGGGGTGTATATGTCTATGTCTATGGGTATATTGAAGTGGTGTATGTCTGTCAGTGGGGGTGTATTCCTGTATATCTGTGGATCTGTGGGAGTATTATATGTCTGTCCAAGTGGGTGTGTATGTCTTTCTGTGGGTGCATGGGAGTGGTATATGTCTGTCTTTGTGGGTGTATAAATACCGTCTGTGGGTGGATGAGAGTGGAGTCTGTCTGTGGGTGTATATGACTATGTCTTTGGTGTATGAATGGGAGTGGTGTAAGTCTGTCTGTGGGTGTATATGTCTATGTCTTTTGGTGTATGAATGGGAGTGGTGTAAGTCTGTCTGTGGGTGTATATGTCTATGTCTTTGGTGTATGAATGGGAGTGGTGTAAGTCTCTATGTGGGTGTATATGTCTATGTCTTTGGTGTATGAATGGGAGTGGTGTAAGTCTGTCTGTGGGTGTATATGTCTATGTCTTTGGTGTATGAATGGAGTGGTGTAAGTCTCTATGTGGGTGTATATGTCTATGTCTTTGGTGTATGAATGGGGAGTGGTGTAAGTCTGTCTGTGGGTGTATATGTCTATGTCTTTTGGTGTATGAATGGGAGTGGTGTAAGTCTCTATGTGGGTGTATGTCTATGTCTTTGGTGTTTGAATGGGAGTGGTGTAAGTCTCTATGTGGGTGTATATGTCTATGTCTTTGGTGTATGAATGGGGTGGTGGAAGTCTCTATGTGGGTGTATATGTCTATGTCTTTGGTGTATGAATGGGAGTGGTGGAAGTCTCTATGTGGGTGTATATGTCTATGTCTTTGGTGTATGAATGGGAGTGGTGGAAGTCTCTATGTGGGTGTATATGTCTATGTCTTTGGTGTATGAATGGGAGTGGTGTAAGTCTCTATGTGGGTGTATATGTCTATGTCTTTGGTGTATGAAGGGGAGTGGTGTAAGTCTGTATGTGGGTGTAAGTCTCTATGTGGGTGTATATGAATGTGAATACTTGTCACGTTCCTGTAATCTCTCTGTATTTAATTTCTCTCTTACTTACGTGGGTACCTACTTTTTGAGGTTATTGGTCCCTTTCTCTCTTTCTCACACTCTCTCACACCATCTGACATTTAGCTATCACCCTGTCATCATGTTTATAAATGTGTGTGTGTGTGTGTGTGTGTGTGTGTGTGTGTGTGTGTGTGTGTGTGGGAAGATTTAGATGTGTGATTTCTCCTTCCTTCACCTAATGTTCTTCTTGCTCTTATTATGAAGGTACTTTTGAAACCCATTTGATATCTATTGTGTTGGTTGGCGTTTGTGGGATGGTGTGTGTGTGTGTGTGTGTGTGTGTGTGTGTGTGTGTGTGGATGTGGGTGTGGGTGGGGTGTATATGTGTCAATCTTTATATATGAGTTTTCTTTCTATCTGTCTGTCTGTCTGTCTATCCATATCTATGTTCCTTTCAAGGACTCTCAACGCTCACTGAAAATCGTTAAGCTTAAGGTTATAGGAGGCCTCCCTCTGAACTAACTTTTATTTATTTATTTATGTATTCATTTTTTTCTCGTATCTCTCATCAGTCATTTCCCAAACATGATTCCTCCTTCCTCTCTTCCTCCTCCTCTCCTCTCCCTCTTCTAGCCCCTCCTCCTCCTCATTTTTCCTCCTTCTCCTTCCCTCCTCCATCCTCAATCTTTCCTCCCCACCCCTTTCCTTCATCACTTCCATCCCCTTCCCCTTTCCTCTTTCCTTCGTCTCTCTCTCTTCCCCCCTCCTCCCCCTTCCAGCCTTCCTCCTCTCCCACTTCCTTCAGCCGGGGAGTGAGATAAGCCGTGAAGGTCTGACGTGGGATCTGACTTTCTTCTACAATGAGTTATGATGATAATTATATTGAGGTTAAATTTAGACACTTAGATGGTTACTGTAATGATTATGAGGATGAAGCTTACGCAGGAAAAAGCTTGTAGGAGTTAAGGGAATATAGGAAAATGAAACACACACACACACACACACACACACACACACACACACACACAAAGGACGTGTCATAATACCTCTGCATCGTCATCCTTCTATTTATCTCCGAGGACTTACAACTCATAACAACTTAGAAGACCAGGAGGAGGAGGAGGAGGAGGAGGAGGAGGAGGAGGAGGAGGAGGATAGGTGAAGTATGGAGAATAGGAAAACGAGGAGGAGGTTAGGTACAAAAAATTCAAACAAAAGTAACAAAAGGAGGAGGAGGAGGAGGAGGAAGACGACGAGGAGGAGGAGGAGGAGGAAGAAGAGGCCTTTTGCAAACTCCTTATGTTCTTATGTTGTCTTCCCTCCTCTCCACTCCTGTTGTCTATTCTCTCCTCTCCTCTCTTTTCTCCTCTCTCTTCTTCTCTCCTCTCATCCCATCTCTTCAGCTCCTTAAAATTCTCTTCTCTTGGTTAGACTAAAAAATATTCCCTCGTTTTCTCTTCTTAACTCATATCTTAATTTACAAAAGGCTCTCAATGTGCTGATTTTAATTATTAGCTTAACCCGCCTTCTGTGTTCTTTCCTTGATACGCTGACTTCAGTAATAAATAAGCTTCTCTCTTCTGACCTCTCTTCTGGCCTCTCCTTCTGTTCTCTTGTGTTGCAGCGTCTAGCGGGCCTTGTATTCCTCTTTTGTGTTTTACCCTTGAGCTGTCTGCCTCCCCTGCTGTAGAGAAAAGGTGTGATATTTTACACTTGTCTGTAGCTCTCTGGTGTTAGGTGTTCATGGTTTGCTGGGTTTGGGTGTGTGATGCTTAGTTTTAGGTCTCTCATTTCCATTAATTTTAGTTTTTTTTTTTAATTTATTCTTCTGTAGCTTGGAAGTGTTGGGTTTTCATGGCTCGTTGTTCTTGCCTGCCTGATGTTTATTTTTAGGTTTTCTTTTTCTTTAATTTGTTTAGGCTCCTTGACTTTTTTGGTGGCTTTCAAGTGTTGGGTTTTCATGGCCTGCTGTTCATGCCTGTCTGATGGGTTTTTTTAGGTCTCTTTTCCATTAATTTGTTCAGTTTCCTAGACTTCTTCATTGTTGTATTATTTTTTCTCTTGCATTATTTTCCTGCCTTCTGTAAATCGTACTTTGCCTGAATGTATTTTCTTGTTATATTATCAATTTTTACCTCTTCTCAATACTTCTCCAGTCTGCAAACTAGTATACCTTGCCTATTTGTCTTAATTTACCTTGTCATGTCTCTCTTAATATGTTTTTTTTTAATTATAATATAAAATTTTGCCTCCTCATAATACCTCTCAGGCTACAAACAATACCGTGCCAATTTTCTTGCGTTTTCTATTATTTTACCTTTTAACTTCTTTCTCGATAGTTTTACCGTTTCTAAACCACATCGTGCCCAGGTGTCTGGTACTCCTGCACATCTCTGACGAACCCTCCCGTGCCAGGCTTGCTAAGGTTTTTCTATTTTTTTCGTCTTCTAATCTTCCCTAGAATGCTATTGTTAAAAACACGACTCTCCTTACACAGCCTTTTTTCCTTCTCATCCATACGTCTAACTTCCGCAAATCACACCTTACCTAACATATTTAACATATCTCACCGTTTTCCTGCTCATCCTCCTCCGCACAGTACACGCCTTGCCTTATGCAGTCAGCTTTTTTCCCTTGCTCAGCTGTCGCCCCTCGAGGCAGGGACGAGCGGCGGGCGGTGAAGCAGGCGGCAAGAAGCAAGGGGCCGGTCCGTAGTGGGCGCGAGCTGGTTAGCACGGGCCCTCATCATCCCCAGCCAGCCCTGCCCCGCCGCAGCAAAACAGTACCGCCGCCAGTCATAAGGCCAAATGGATGTAAATGTAATTTCATCTCTTACGTACCATTCCCCGCGCACAACAACATGTATTTCTACGCTTCAGGTTACGCTTTCGTGCTGTATTTTCTGGTGCTGTGTGGTTTCTTACGCCGTGTGTCTTACTGGCTGTACGTTTGTAGTTAATGTGATCTTTTTTACTGTATTCTGCAGCTGCCTGTGGCTCGAACTGCAGCTGGGAAGTACAAACAGGAATACAGGGGATATTGTATACGCTTATCTGCATGTATATTATTTTTTTTTAGTGTTGTTTGGGATGATTGACGTTTTCTTGACCTTTTTTTTGTGTGTCTTAAAGTGCTTTATGCAAGTATCAGTGGGAAATTTAGTCGATTTTTCATCTCTCTTGTACCGATTCGCGTTGCTCTTTTCTGCTATGTTCATTATTTTTCTAAGGCCAGTGTAGTTTTCTGACTATAACCTCAAGGATTTGTAGACTAAACAGTGGCTACGACGTACTAGAAAATATATATCATAGGGCACGATTAACACGTAGCACACTGGAGGCTACAAAACTAAGAAAGATTACCGAAGTTTAACATTTCAAGAACTACATATATACGCATTAAGCTCGCAATATGATAACAAAAGGCATGAAATGGATGTGTAGGCAAACGCTTTTTCTTACACAAACAGCGAGGATCAAAACAGAGAATGGATACCTGTAGACAGAGATAAAAGAAAACTTGTGTACTCATAACTATTGATGTTTGTAGGAAAGGTGTGAGGAGAAACGGGAATAGCAAAAACATATGAGAAAACACCATAAAGGATAAAGAACTGAATACAGACATGGGAGAAGAGCTTGAGTATTTATAACGATTGACGTTCGTAGGAAGAGGTGAAGAGGAGCAAGGAAAATAGTAAAAATATATGAAAAAACCTACCATTAGGGAGATGAGGCTCTGTGAAGGGGCGAGGGTAGAGGAACTGAGGGACACGCACGGCTAATGAAAGCTACACGAGGCGGGGTTTGCTGGAGAGGGAGAGAAAAAATATGGGAAAGATGAGCCAGCAAAAAAGTTAACAAATTGGGGATTCCTTTACGACGGAAACGAAAAAAGACAAACACGACGGAAACAAAAAAAGGAACAAATGAGTCACGACCTTTTATTATTTAGAGGCAACAACTTACACAACGGAGGAAGAAATAATGGGAAATGGGAAATTGGGTAAACGTTTCAATTCTATAACCTCGAGAATGTCATGGGGATACCAGCACCGTTAGAAATAAATGCACGTTAATTTATAGACACTGATGAATATACGCTAATAAGTATACGTTGATTATCTTACGTTACAATATAGTAATAGTAATGAGGAGGAGGAGGAGGTGGAAGTTATCAAAGGGAAGAAGAATAACCTGGAGAAAAAGAAGAAGAAAAAGAAGAAAGACAGAAAAACATAAGAAAAGCAGCAAAAGAAGAAAGAAAAAAACAGTAAATGAGAAAAGAAGAACTCAAAGAAAAAAGGTAAAAAAGGAGGAGAAATAGGAAATATAAAAAATAATGCTGAAAAAGTGTAAATAAAATAACAAATTGAAAGAATTACAACGACTCTACATATGAAAGAAGACGTAAGAAGACGAAAGGAGAGTAAGAGGAGGAGACTGAAGGAGGAGGAGAAGGAGGAGGAAGAAGAAAAAAAGAAAAAGAGAAGAAAAAAGAGGAGAAGAAAAAGAAAAAAAAGAGGAAGAAGGAGAGGAGGAGGAGGAGGAGAATGAGAGCTGGGTAAGAGGAGGAAAGAAAGAGAGTAACAGAGAAGGAGAGGAAGGGAGAGGAGGAACTTATAAACACGGGGTGACTGTAACAAGGAGATCAAACAAAGAAGTAACATTTGGAAGAGCAAGAAACCAACAAAAGAGAGAGAGAGAGAGAGAGAGAAGAGAGGAGAAGGAGGAGGAGGAGGAGGTGGAAGCGTGCCTTGGGGTGGTGTGTGAGAGCGGTCAAGTGCGGGGCAAACAGAGGGGGGAGGGAGGAGAGGAAGGAGGAGGGGATGCAATGGGCTAAATGGAAGGAGGAGACCCATTATCAAGGGTGGAAGGATTACGGCTGTGTGGGTGGCCTGGGATTAAGAGGGGTGGCTGGGGAGCAGAGAGAGAGAGAGGGAGGGAGGGAGGGAGAGAGATGGTGGGAGTGTGGGAGGGAGGAGGGAATGGTGTGTGTGTGTTTGTGTGTGTGTGTGTGTGTGTGTGTGTGTGTGAGAGAGAGAGAGAGATGTACATAGAAAATCAGACCACACAGACCCCATGGTCCAGACTTGGTGGTCTGTCCTTAAACCTAAGTGATTTTACATTAATCAGAAGACTCCAAAACGTTGCATTTCTACTCTAGTTGATATTAAGTTGAAGGAAGTGACGGTCGAGCTTATTTTTGAAGGAGTCAATCGTGTTACACTGGACCACTGATGGTGGAAGCTTATTCCATTCTCGCACTACAACGTTGGTGAAGAAAAATTTGGTGCAATCTGTATTTACTTGTCTACATCTGAGTTTTACGCCATTGTTCCTCGTGCGCAGACTGTCGTCGATCATAAACAATGTTGATCTGTCTACATTCGTGAAACCATTAAGTATTTTAAAACATTCGATCAATTTTCCTCGGAGGCGACGTTTCTCAAGAGAGAACATGTTAAGGATAGAAAGCCTTTCTTCGTAGGATTTGTTGCGCAAGGAAGGGATCATTTTCGTTGCCCGACGCTGAACACCTTCTAATTTAGCAATATCCTTTGCATGGTGGGGGGACCAAAACTGTACCGCATATTCCAAGTGGGGTCTGACTAAACTGTTGTAGAGCGGGAGTATTACATCTTTATTCTTGAATACAAAGTTTCTTTTAATGAAGCCCAACATTCTGTTCGCTTTATTTGTTGCATCGATGCATTGCTGTGAGAATTTGAGGTTTGACGCGATTTTGACCCCCAAGTCTTTGACGCATTGAACGCTTTTGAGTTTAACGCCGCGCATTTCGTATTCGAACTTCTTATTCCTCGTTCAACGAAGGACCTGGCACTTGTCTACGTTAAGGGCATCTCCCATCTATCCGACCAAGCTGAAATTTTGTGCAAATCCTCTTGGAGGCTTTGCCTGTCTTCGTCAGTGAACCGAGTTACCAATCTTTGTGTCGTCTGCAAATTTACTAATGCGATTATTGGGTCCAACATCCACGTCGTTGATGTAAATAATGAAGAGCACTGGGCCAGGACCGAGCCCTGAGGGACGCCACTAGTGACAGGCGCCCACTCTGAGTTAAATCCGTCAATCACTACTCTTTGTTGTCTGTTGCTCAACCAATTCGCGATCCATTGGTTTACTTGACCGTCAATACCTATTTGCTTTAATTTGTAAAGTAATTTATGATGCGGGACTTTATCAAACGCTTTCTGGAAATCAAGATAGACTACGTCCAGTGATTTGGTTACGTCATAAACAGTGAAGAGGTCGTTATAAAAGGTTAATAGGTTTGATAGGCAGGATCTTTTGTTTCGGAAGCCATGTTGAGTCCCCAATCAATGAGTGGCTTTCAAGGTAACTCACAATTTGTCTCTAATTATGCCCTCAAGTAGCTTACCTACAACCGAAGTTAGACTAATGGGCCTGTAATTACCTGGTACTTTATTGTCTCCTTTCTTGAAAATCGGTGTCACGTTAGCCTTTTTCCAATCTGAAGGGACGATGCCTTGTCGCAAGGACATATTGAATACGGTTGTGAGGGAGGAAGTATTTCGCTCTTCGTTTCTTTCAGCAGAGTTGGATATACTTTGTCAGGTCAGGACTTTTATTTGTTTTAAGTGAATGGAGAGCTTTAAGGACTTCATCGGTTGTTATTTCAAAATTAGGCAATGCATGCTCAGATTTACAATAGTACTGGTGTTGGTGGTAGCGAGAGGAAACCTGTTAGTATTAAACACCGAGGAAAAGTAATTGTTTAGAGGTTTGCAATGTGTTGGCTGTCAGTCACTAGTGCACCGTCGCTGTTTGTTAAAGGTCAATACCACTTTTGATCGCCTTTCTGTTGTTTATGTAACTGAAGAAAGATTTCGGATATTTTACAGTTGGCTGCAATATTTTCTTCATATCTACGCTTTGCCTGACCTACTAGTCTTTTACTCGTCGCCTGGCATCATTATAGAGTCTAATGTTCTCAGGCGTGCTTTGTTCTTTCTTTAACCTGTAAAACAATTTTCTCTCATTGACTGATTGTTTAATTTCGCTATTAAACCACGGTGGGCTTTTATTAATTCGCTTCTCGCACAAGGGGACGAATGTGTTCTGCTGAGTGAGTAAGTGATTTTAAAAGCTTAGCCAGGCTTCCTCTACGTTGCCGTCATCTGATAGTTGTATTTCTGTTAGTTTTGTCAGTTTCTGAAGTTAGCTCTTTTGAAATTGGGCACCTTTACTTTATTTTCAGTCACTGATGATTGAGCTTTAATGTCGACGCACTAATTTATGATCGCAAGAACCGAGGTGCTCTCCTACCGTGACACTACTGACAAGGTTATCTTGGGTCGTTATAACAAGGTCGAGTATATTATTTTGTCGAGTTGGCTCAGAAACCATTTGGCTTAGATAATTTTCTTCTAGAAATTCGATCATTCTATGTGACTCGCCTTCTGTACCTGACAGTGTCCTTGATCGATATGGGGAGGTTAAAGTCTCCTAATATCAGTGAGTCGTTGTTATTAAGTGACTGCCTTAAGACTGTACATTTCAAGGTCGTCATCAGTGATTGCCAGGAGGTCTGTGGTGACAGATATATTTAAATTGACTTTTGCAATGTTTACTCGCACAAATGTTCAACGTTACTGTTTCCAGTGTTTTGTCGGTGGGTTGCAAATAACTTTTTGACATAAAGGGCGACATACCGCCTCTACAGTTTACACGATCTTTGTTGAAGAGTCTGTAGCCATCTATGTTGTATTCGGAACTTAAATCAATATTTGTGGTGTCGATAAATGTTTCAGTTATAACAATTATGTCAAAATTTTCTGTTAAAGCAAGACATCTCAGTTCATCAAATTTGTTTCTTAGGCTACGCGCATTGAAACTAAGGATTTTAAGTTATCTAGAGGCTTGGTAATACAGGTGGTGGTACTTGCGGGATCACGGTTACGGGTTTGTTGCGATGCGGCGTCTATTTACACGGGCAGGGTGGAGGACGTGGCCGTGACTCGTTTTTGCTCTGATGACACGCACTGCTTCGTTGAGGAGCCTTCAGTCTGGCTGCCCCGATGGGAGAAAGGTGCAATCCGTCCCTGTGGAAAAGTTCATTTTGTCCATAGAAATTGTCCCATGCGTTTAGGAACTCCACGTCAAGCTCCTGCAAAGAGTCTGTAGCGGTTGTTTGGGCTGAAGGCCTTACTGAAAAAGTCGCTCTCCGCCCAAGTCCGTGGTAGAACTCCTGAAATCAAAATGTTGAGGGATTTAGTCTTATACTGCTGGATGAGCCTACGGTACTTCTCAGGAGTTCCTCAGACCAGGTCGTGGTGACGTCGTTCGTACCTGTGTGGATAACAAACAGTGAATCATTAGTAGCCTGGGAGATCTCCTCAAGAGCAGCAGTTATGTCGTCGATCCCAGCACCAGGATAGCAATAGTTCCGTCTTCGACGAGGAACTCTGCCGCAGAACTCAACGACCTGCTGGCGAATCATGGAGTCACCCACCAGGAAGGTGCTCTCCTGCGCGTCCTCCTCCTCCAGAATGGCCAACCTGTTGAAGCAATGAACAGGATAAATCAACATGTCTGGCTGGCTTGGCTCCTCCATTCACGACGGTGAAGCCATCATGGTCAGTGCCACTAGCATCCTCCGTCGCGTGGTGTTGTCCGCTGGTGTCGACAGTACCGCTGAGGCAAGGGGCAGTTGGAGAAGGGTTGGCACCACAGCAACGTTAGCCTGGATGAATTCCTGCAAGGAGAGCAACAGTGCGAAAAGCTCTATTATTTTATTCTGACCTGCTTCCATCTTCTCTTCTTGCTCCTGCAGTCTGGTCTCGAGATGCTGCCTGGTGAGAGAAAGCTCCATTATTTTATTCTGGCCTTCTTCCATCTTCTCTTCCTGCTCCTACAGTCTTGTCTCGAGATGCTGCCTGGTGAGAGAAAGCTCCATTATTTTATTCTGGCCTTCTTCCATCTTCTCTTCCTGCTCCTGCAGTCTTGTCTCGAGATGCTGCCTGGACAGACACAGTCGACAGACAGCAGAACGCCCTGTAAAAAAGTGAGCTGAGAAGCTACCGTTACAAGTACTGCACTTCTTAGGTGCCATCTTAGCTGAAATGAAAGAGATAAAAACACAAAGTGAAGGGGATTAGGAAAGGGGGTGAGGTGTGTGAGAGGTAGTTTAGTAATGGAGGAAAAGTGAGAGAGAGGAGGAGTAGGAAGGGATGTTAGGTGAGTAAGAGGGAAAGGAGGTGTGTGAGATCAAGGAGGGTTAGGAAATAGGTGAGGTGGGAGAGGAGGAGTAGGAAGGGATGTGAGGTGAGTAAAGAGGGGGAGAGAGGCGTGAGTGAGGTGTGTGAGATCAAGGAGGGTTAGGAAATAGGTGAGGTGGGAGAGAGGAGGAGTAGGAAGAGATGTGAGGTGTGTAAAGAGGGAAAGAGGCGGTGAGTGAAGTGTGTGAGATCAAGGAGGTTAGGAAATAGGTGAGGTGGGAGAGAGAGGAGGAGTAGGAAGGGATGTGAGGTGAGTAAAGAGGGGAAGAGAGGCGGTGAGTGGTGTGTGAGATCTAGGAGGGTTAGGAAATAGGTGAGGTGGGAGAGAGAGGAGGAGTAGGAAGGGATGTGAGGTGAGTAAAGAGGGGAAAGGGATGCGGTGAGTGAGGAGTGTGAGATCAAGGAGGATTAGGAAATAGGTGAGATGAGTGAGAGGGAGTTTGGGAAAGGAGGTAAGTGGGAGAGAGGAGGAATAGGAAGGGATGTGAGGTGAGTGAAGTGTGTGAGAACAAGAAAGGTTAAGAAAGAGGCGAGGTAAGCTGGGTGAAGGGATGGGTAAATAGGATGTGAGGTAAGGTGAGTGAGGGGGGGAGGGCTTAGAAATATGTGGAGGTGAGGGAGGAGTAGGAAGGGCTAATCCTCTAGGGGATGAGGAGGAGCAAAAGGGATGTGAGGTGAGCGAGGGTGGGGGGGCTAAGGTGAGGTGAGGGAAAGGGGTGTAGGAAGTGTTAATCCTCTAGGGGATTTAAAGAGGGTGTAGTGAGGAGGAGCAGATTGAATCCCAGGAATTCAAAGGGTGGGTTGTCGACACACCCAATTCACATGAGACACTCAGGAACACAAGTCACACTCAGGACACAAACACACAGAAACTGCACAAAGCACGACTAAACACCCTCAAGTCCTCATAAAACACCTGAAATACAACAGCACACTCAAAACACTCTGAAACCCACATGAGCACTATAAACAGCCAAATCACACAAAAGCACTGGAAACACAACACACTCGAAACATAGAACACTCGAAAAAACAACCAATTCACAGAAACACCGGACACAAAACAGCACCTCAAAACACTGAAACACACCAGTACACTTAGAACAGCCAAATCACACCAAAAACACCGGAAACACAACACACTTGAATCACTCTGAAACCACATAGAACACCAGGAAGAGCCAGATCACACCAAAAACACGGAAACACAACACACTTGAATCACTCTGAAACCCACAGAACACCCAGAAACAGCCAGATCACACAAAAACACCAAACACAATTCACAGAAACCACAGGCAGCACTATAAACAGCCAAATCACACATAAAAGCACTGGAGACACAACACACTCGAAACGCAGAACACTCGAAAAACAGCCAAATCACACAAAAACACCGGAAACAAAACAACACACTCAAAACACTGAAACACACATAGTACACTTAGAAACAGCCAATCACACCAAAAACACCGGAAACACAACACACTTGAATCACTCTGAAACCACACAGAACACCGAAACAACCAGATCACACAATAACACAGAAACACAACACATGAATCACTCTGAAACCCACACAGAACACCGGAAACAGCCAGATCACACCAAAAACACAAACACAAATCACAGAGGCAACCACAGGCAGAAACCACAAGCGAACACACACCAAACACGTGTCGGAAATCACAGGCAACACAAGGTCCACAAGCGAGAACACAAACACAATCCCAAGAGCACTTAAAACACAGGGCAAGTGATGTTGTGGGGCGCAGCAGGTGAGTCTGACCTTCTCTCAGCAGAGGTCAGGTGTGAATGGATGGAGAGAGAGAGAGAGAGAGGGAGATGGTGGGAGTGTGGGAGGGAGGGAGGGGAATGGTGTGTGTGTGTGTGTGTGTGTGTGTGTGTGTGTGTGTGTGTGTGTGTGTGAGAGAGAGAGAGAGAGAGAGAGAGATAGAGATGGTGGGAGTGTGGGAGGAGGAGAGATGGTGTGTGTGTGTGTGTGTGTGTGTGTGAGAGAGAGAGAGAGAGAGATGGTGGGAGTGTGGGAGGAGGGTATGGTGTGTGTGTGTGTGTGTTTGTTTGTGTGTGTGTGTGTGTGAGAGAGAGAGAGATATGGTGGGAGTGTGGGAGGAGGGAGGGAATGGTGTGTGTGTGTGTGTGTGTGTGTGTGTGTGTGTGTGTGTGTGTGTGTGGGTGTGTGTGTGTGTGTGTGTGTGTGTGTGAGAGAGAGAGAGAGAGAGAGAGAGAGAGAGAGAGAGAGAGAGAGAGAGAGAGAGAGAGAGAGTGTGTGTGTGTGTGTGAGTGTGTGTGTGAGAGAGAGAGAGAGAGAGAGTGTGTGTGTGTGTGTGTGTGTGTGAGAGAGGAGAGATGGTGGGAGTGTGGGGGGGAGGGAGGGGAATGGTGTGTGTGTGTGTTTGTTTGTGTGTGTGTGTGAGAGAGAGAGAGAGAGAGAGAGAGAGAGAGAGAGAGAGAGAGAGAGAGAGAGAGAGAGAGAGAGAGAGAGAGAGAGAGAGAGAGAGAGAGAGAGAGAGAGAGAGATAATAAAATGAAAAAATACGAAAAAAGAAAAAATACGAGAGGAAAGAAAGGAAAAGAAAGAAGAAGAAACGAAAAGAGACAAGGATCAAAGAAGAAAAGAGATGAAAAGAAAGAAGAAAGAAGTAAGAAAAAAGAAAGAAAAGAGAAAAAGAAAAGAAGGAACGAACGAACGAACGAACGATCTCGGGTTGCAGGGGTCACGTGACGAACAGGATCAAGGTCCCAGCGGGGGTATACAAGTCGTGTGGTGTAAGTCGTAAGGTTGATAAAGGCTAAAAAAAAAAATAATAAAAAAAAGAAATACACTTCATCTAATATCCAGCCTTGAGAGGGGAACGAACCCTGACCCATTACCTTTGTGAATCGGATGCGCTAGCCACTCCGCCATCGTGGAGTTGACATGGGGAGTGATTTTAAAGTAATAGAGTAAGGAGAGTGAAAGAAAGGACGGGAAAATATATAAGAAAAGAAGGAATAGAGAAAAAGCTGAAAAAAATATTAAGTAGGCAGAATTAATTGAGAACGGAGGAAAAAAAAGTAAATGAAGGAATAGACAAAAAGCTGAAATAATTATAAGTAAGCTAAAATAAGTGGGAATGGAGAAAGAGGAGTAAAGGAAGAGAAGGAATAGAGAAAAGGCTGAAATAATTATAAGTAAGGAAAAGTACATGAATGGATAAGAAAAGTAAATGAAAAGAAGGATTAGAGAAAAAAAAAGATGAAGGGATTAGTAATCAGAAGTAAGTGAGATTAGAGGAAGAAATATAAATGAAGAGAAAGAATAGAAAAAAAAAGATAGACATAATAATTTAGTGAGTAAGGGTGAGCTAGGTGAGGTAAGGGAGCCGTGCCCTCTCCTAACACTCACTCATGACATAGTGAACGGAAGGCCTCGTCATTATGAGTGTCGAAAGCAGCGAGTGTGTAATAAAACGATGCCGGGTTGATTGTTAGCACCCTACCCGAAGTTGACCTCTTCCACCCGAAAGTGACCTCTGTTCTGGCATCTTTTTTTTTTTTTTTCTTTTATCAGAACAGCATAACGCGGACTTTTTGTTGGTCTTGCGAATAACAGAAGCCATGAAGCAACGTGAGAGCGAGGAAGAGTCACCCGCCGTCTAGTTCACCCGCAAAGAACCACCTCACGACCGCCTTAAAAACGAGAGATTGTGTTAATGTTACTGTGTCTCTGTTATTGCGGATACAGGTAAAGAATAGTCACTGAAGGCGGAGTTGAGGCCATTGAACTGTGCTATGAAGGACTGAGCACGCCTTCCCATAACACAGCGGCTAGTGAAGGAAGGTCGCAAGCAAAATGAGAGAGAAAATGTAATGAAATGTAATGATGGTTGAGGTCGCATCGTGGGAAGCCTCGTGGTTTTTCTGCAACATTTCGTTCAATATAAAGTGTAGTAACGTGAGACTGGGGAGCCGGTTTTACAGAGTCATAAATTTGTCAAAGAATATTCTGGCAAACGATCAATTCTTCATAGCTCACAAATATGTCCCATTCAAGGCAATATAGTGAAGATTTCCCGAGTGTCTTGCCGGTGCTAACACTCCCCTTCAGCAAGAGAGTAAACAACATTCCCTTCAGGACAGAGAGGCTCAACTTTAACCTACCGCTCAGAAAGTAGTGTTTATGTATCTGTTTACTAAGTCTGTCTATAGAGTAACGATGCCAACAACTTTCTCAACACGACAAAATCAATCTTAGACTCCCTCTCGATATCCATTGCTTGTGTTTGCCTATCTATGGAGTAATTAAGTGGAGTAACTAATGGAGTAATTAACTAACTATAGCTCATTACGTAGCCTTTTTATGAAGTAGCAATATCCACACGCCAAAATCCGTTTAGTCTCTCTCCCGATAGCTGTTGTTTGTCTGCTTGCCTAACTTACTAAGGGAAGAGATTGTCAATGTCTTCGCTCCTTCATCGCTTTCACTCTTACACTCCATAAGAAGAGTCTACGTACTTGTTTACTAAGCTTGCCTGTGAAGTAACAATGTAAACAACTTTCCCTGCCCCACATTATCAGCCTTAGTCTTCTTTTCAATAAGTGTAGCGTTTGTGTGTTTGCCTAACTTGCTAAGGGAAGTTAATCAGTCTTTTCGCTCTTTCGCTCATAAATTCAATAAGCACTGATCAGATATTTGTCAAGACGGCAAACACCTTTTCCTATAGGACAGAATGTGGTTTAGTTCCGTGGCCCGATGTCAGAATATTTGTCCAACCTGCTACTGAAAGGCTTAATCAGTATCTTCACTCCTTCATCTCTGTCACTGGTAAACTCTGGAACAGCCTTTCGCCTACTGTAATCCTTCCTATGGCAAACTATTTCAAGAGCGGAGTATATGAAAACTCTTAAAAATATACTTGATACTACTGAGAGATTTAATCATTATCTTCATTCCCTCATCTCTGGCACTGATAAACTCTGGAACAACCTTTCACCTACTGTAATCCTTCCTATGACGAACTATTTCAAGAGCGGAATATGTGAAGACGCGCTTAAAAACATACTTGATAATTCTTTGGCGCATCAATATTCAATCTTCGTAGCGTTTTTTCAGCTTCTCTTCTGATCTTGAACTGTCGCGTTTTACGGTACAAATAAGCCTGCGACAGCCCGCGCCCACCCAGTCAGTACACGCTGTTTATTTTTTCACACACATTGAGCCGATAAATCAAACGGGTTCAAAACAAAGCAGCCTACAAGTATTATTCATGTACGAACACTGACACTGAACTATTGTCTCCCTTTACTCGCCCCGCATAAAAACGATATATAATAGTTTGTCCTTCAACACCCCCCTCCCCCCCAGCACTCCCCCTTCCCCCCCACCAAGCAATGTCGCCGTGTAAGTATTCTGGTACAAGCGTGTGACAGTTGTTCGCGATAATGTAAAAGTCGGCGAGGCTTGCAAAAATATATTAAACCCGATGTCACGGAGACTAAAACATTATCTTATTTGAGGAATGCTTTATTTTCCTATTAATATTTGTCCGCGGCGAGGGTAACACGGCCCGGGACAGCTATAATGGATGAGATGTTTAAATCAGCATTATGAGCCGCGTCATTGCATAGAGAAGCAAGGCTGACTGAGGCGTTGAGGCCGCGGGGACGCTTGAGAGACGAGGACTGAAGGCTAATGTTTGTGCTGAAAGGAAGTTGTCTTGGCCCATTATTTTGACAGGCAGCGTTAGACCATTATTTTGACATTAAGCATTAAACCATTATTTTGACAGGCAGCGTTAGACCATTATTTTGACATTAAGCATTAAACCATTATTTTGACAGGCAGCATTAGTCCATTATTTTGACAGGCAGCATTAGTCCATTATTTTGACAGGCAGCATTAGTCCATTATTTTGACAGGCAGCATTAGTCCATTATTTTGACAAGCAGCATTAGTCCATTATTTTCATAAGTAGCATTAGTCCATTATTTTGACATGTAGCATTAGTCCATTATTTTGACAAGCAGCATTAGTCCATTATTTTGACAAGCAGCATTAGTCCATTATTTTCATATGTAGCATTAGTCCATTATTTTGACATGTAGCATTAGTCCATTATTTTGACATGTAGCATTAGTCCATTATTTTGACATGTAGCATTAGTCCATTATTTTGACATGTAGCATTAGTCCATTATTTTCATATGTAGCATTAGTCCATTATTTTCATATGTAGCATTAGTCCATTATTTTGACATGTAGCATTAGTCCATTATTTTGACATGTAGCATTAGTCCATTATTTTGACATGTAGCATTAGTCCATTATTTTGACATGTAGCATTAGTCCATTATTTTGACATGTAGCATTAGTCCATTATTTTGACATGTAGCATTAGTCCATTATTTTCATATGTAGCATTAGTCCATTATTTTGACATGTAGCATTAGTCCATTATTTTCATATGTAGCATTAGTCCATTATTTTGACATGTAGCATTAGTCCATTATTTTGACATGTAGCATTAGTCCATTATTTTGACATGTAGCATTAGTCCACTATTTTGACATGTAGCATTAGTCCATTATTTTGACATGCTGGCTGGAGTAGGTAGGAAGACACCTACCGAGCGGGCGCAAGCCACTCCCGGTGAGGTATATATGGGAGGTGAGAAGGGAGCTGAAGCCCTCCAAAAACCCTTCCCATGTCCTCACTAACCGTTTCCCTATTGTCTCACCAACACCGGAGAGTAGTTCAGCATGCTCTCTAAAGACAGATCCTCTCTTTATCCACACCACACTACATTCACACAACATATACACCTTTTCCCAAAATTAAAATTTCAAAATGGCGCACCTACACCAAGCCCCGGAGTCCCCGCCTGGGGGGGGGTGGGACCACAAAATCCCCCAGGGTGGACTCCCCTTCTGGCTGCCGACCCGAGAGGTGTCTTGATAACTCCTCGAACCTCTTTCTTCTCAATTTCTACAACATTCGCGGTCTTCGCTCTAATTTTCATTCTGAGGAACATCATCTCTCCTCCTCTAAACCTCACCTTCTCTTCCTTACCGAAACACAGATTTCTGAGGCTACTGACAGAAATCTCTACTCTGTTCCCTGCTACTATCTCTATCCTAAATTTCAATCCAAAGCTGGATGTTGCGCCTACGTGCGCAACGACATCACTTGCTCTCGTGCCCACGACCTTGACTCTTCTGAATTTTCCACCATCTGGCTAAAACTTCATTGTCATTCTATTACTAAATACATCTGTGCTGTTTATCTCTCACCTAACTCTACCAACTATGTAAAATTCTTTGACTATTTGAATTCTAAAGTGGAGCACACTCTCCCTTCGCTGAAATCTCCATCCTAGGAGATTTCAATGTTCACCACCAGCTTTGGCTTCCATCCTCATTCACTGACCATCCTGGTGAACAAGCCTACAACTTTGCTATCCTCAACGACCTAGAGCAGTTGGTCCAGCACCCTACACGTATTCCCGACCGTCTTGGAGACCGGCCCAACATTCTAGACCTCTTCCTTACCTCAAACCCTTCTGCTTATTCTGTCAAACTGTTCTCTCCGTTGGGCTCCTCCGATCACAATCTTATTTCTGCATCCTGTCCTATCGCTCCTGTACACCCTCTGGACCCACCGAAGAGGCGATGCTTCTGGCATTTTGCTTCAGCTCGGTGGGACGACCTGAGGATGTACTTTTCCGATTTCCCGTGGAATGATTATTGCTTCCAGGATAGAGACCCCTCTGTGTGTGCTCAGCGCATCACAGACGTGATTGTCTCTGGAATGGAGGCATACATTCCTAGTTCTTTCTCTACTCCTCACGCTAAAAAGCCTTGGTTTAATCACGCTTGTTCTCGTGCTGTCAATGATAGAGATGTAGCTCACAAAAGGTACCAGAGCCTTCAAACTAATGCTAATTATGAACTTTACATTCCTGCCCGAAAGCGTGCCAAATCTATTCTCCGACTAACCAAAAATTCTTTCATTAATAGACAATGCCAAAACCTTGCTTTCTCTAACTCTTCCCGTGACTTCTGGCATCTAGCCAGAAACATCTCCTCCAACTTCACTTCTTCATCTTTCCCTCCACTCCTCAGTCCTGACGGCAACACTGCCGTCTCATCTATCTCTAAGGCTGAACTCTTCTCTCAAACTTTTTCTAAAAACTCCACTCTGGACGAATCTGGGCATCTTCCTCCTACTCATCCCCCCTCTGACTCGTTTATGCCTGTTATAAAGATTCTTCAAAATGATGTTTTCTATGCCCTCTCTGGCCTCAATCCTCAGAAGGGTTATGGACCTGATGGAGTGCCTCCTATTGTCCTTAAAAACTGTGCCTCCGTGCTGTCACCCTGCCTGGTCAGACTCTTTCGCCTCTGCCTGTCAACATCTACCTTTCCTTCTTGCTGGAAGTATGCCTTCATACAGCCTGTGCCTAAGAAGGGTGACCGCTCCAATCCCTCAAACTACCGTCCTATAGCTTTACTTCCTTGTCTATCTAAAGCTTTTGAATCAATCCTTAACCGGAAGATTCAAAAGCACCTTTCCACTTCTGACCTTCTATCTGATCGCCAGTATGGGTTCCGCATGGGGCGTTCTGCTGGTGATCTCCTAGCCTTCTTAACTTACTCTTGGTCATCCTCTCTTAGCCGTTTCGGTGAAACTTTTGCTATTGCGCTGGACATATCAAAAGCTTTTGATAGGGTCTGGCACAAATCTTTCCTTTCCAAACTACCCTCCTACGGTTTCTATCCTTCTCTCTGTACCTTTATCTCCAGTTTCCTTTCTGACCGCTCTATTTCTGCCGTGGTAGACGGTCACTGTTCTTCCCCTAAATCTATTAACAGTGGTGTCCCACAGGGTTCTGTCCTATCTCCCACTCTTTTTCTGTTGTTCATTGATGATCTTTCCAAAACGAACTGTCCTATCGATTCCTAAGCCGATGATTCCACTCTGCATTACTCTACTTCTTTTAATAGAAGACCCACCCTACAGGAACTGAACGACTCAAGGCTGGAGGCTGCAGAACGCTTAGCCTCAGCCCTTACTTTTATTTCCTATTGGGGCAAGAAGAACCTGGTGTCGTTCAACGCCTCAAAAACACAGTTTCTCCACCTATCCACTCGACACAATCTTCCAAACAACTATCCCCTATTCTTTGACAACACCCAGCTATCACCTTCCTCAGCACTAAACATCCTCGGTCTATCCTTAACTCAAAATCTCAACTGGAAACTTCATATCTCATCTCTTACTAAATCAGCATCCTCGAGGCTGGGCGTTCTGTACCGTCTCCGCCAGTTCTTCTCCCCTGCACAGTTGCTGTCCATATACAGGGGCCTTGTCCGCCCTCGTATAGAGTATGCATCTCATGTGTGGGGGGGCTCCACTCACACAGCTCTTCTGGACAGAGTGGAGGCTAAGGCTCTTCGTCTCATCAGCTCTCCTCCTCATACTGATAGTCTTCTACCTCTTAAATTCCGCCGCAATGTTGCCTCTCTTTCTATCTTCTATCGATATTTCCACGCTGACTGCTCATCTGAACTTGCTAACTGCATGCCTCCCCCCCTCCCGCGGCCCCGCTGCACTCGACTTTCTACTCATGCTCATCCCAATACTGTCCAAACCCCTTTTGCAAGAGTTAACCAGCATCTTCACTCTTTCATCCCTCACGCTGGTAAACTCAGGAGCAATCTTCCTTCATCTGTATTTCCTCCTGCCTACGACTTGAACTCTTTCAAGAGGAGGGTATCAGGACACCTCTCCTCCCGTATTTGATCTTGCTTTCGGCCACTTTTTTTTTTTTTTTTCGGAGCAGCGAGTAGCGTTTTTTTTTTATCATTTTTTTTTTGTGTGTGTGCCCATGAGCTGCCTCCCTTGCTGTAAAAAAAAAAAAAAAAAAAAAAAAAAGCATTAGTCCATTATTTTGACTCGTAGCATTAGTCCATTATTTTGACATGTAGCATTAGTCCATTATTTTGACATGTAGCACTAGTCCATTATTTTGACATGTAGCATTAGTCCATTATTTTGACATGTAGCATTAGTCCATTATTTTGACATGTAGCATTAGTCCATTATTTTCATATGTAGCATTAGTCCATTATTTTGACATGTAGCACTAGTCCATTATTTTCATATGTAGCATTAGTCCATTATTTTGACATGTAGCATTAGTCCATTATTTTGACATGTAGCATTAGTCCATTATTTTGACATGTAGCATTAGTCCATTATTTTCATATGTAGCATTAGTCCATTATTTTGACATGTAGCATTAGTCCATTATTTTCATATGTAGCATTAGTCCATTATTTTGACATGTAGCATTAGTCCATTATTTTGACATGTAGCATTAGTCCATTATTTTCATATGTAGCATTAGTCCATTATTTTCATATGTAGCATTAGTCCATTATTTTCATATGTAGCATTAGTCCATTATTTTGACATGTAGCATTAGTCCATTATTTTGACATGTAGCATTAGTCCATTATTTTCATATATAGCATTAGTCCATTATTTTGACATGTAGCATTAGTCCATTATTTTCATATGTAGCATTAGTCCATTATTTTGACATGTAGCATTAGTCCATTATTTTGACATGTAGCATTAGTCCATTATTTTGACATGTAGCATTAGTCCATTATTTTCATATGTAGCATTAGTCCATTATTTTCATATGTAGCATTAGTCCATTATTTTGACATGTAGCATTAGTCCATTATTTTGACATGTAGCATTAGTCCATTATTTTCATATGTAGCATTAGTCCATTATTTTGACATGTAGCATTAGTCCATTATTTTGACATGTAGCATTAGTCCATTATTTTCATATGTAGCATTAGTCCACTATTTTCATATGTAGCATTAGTCCATTATTTTCATATGTAGCATTAGTCCATTATTTTGACATGTAGCATTAGTCCATTATTTTGACATGTAGCATTAGTCCATTATTTTGACATGTAGCATTAGTCCATTATTTTGACATGTAGCATTAGTCCATTATTTTGACATGTAGTATTAGTCCATTATTTTGACATGTAGCATTAGTCCATTATTTTGACATGTAGCATTAGTCCATTATTTTGACATGTAGCATTAGTCCATTATTTTGACATGTAGTATTAGTCCATTATTTTGACATGTAGCATTAGTCCATTATTTTGACATGTAGCATTAGTCCATTATTTTGACATGTAGCATTAGTCCATTATTTTGACATGTAGCATTAGTCCATTATTTTGACATGTAGCATTAGTCCATTATTTTGACATGTAGCATTAGTCCATTATTTTGACATGTAGCATTAGTCCATTATTTTGACATGTAGCATTAGTCCATTATTTTGACATGTAGCATTAGTCCACTATTTTGACATGTAGCATTAGTCCACTTTTTTGACATGTAGCATTAGTCCATTATTTTGACATGTAGCATTAGTCCATTATTTTGACATGTAGCATTAGTCCATTATTTTGACATGTAGCATTAGTCCATTATTTTGACATGTAGCATTAGTCCATTATTTTGACTTGTAGCATTAGTCCATTATTTTCATATGTAGCATTAGTCCATTATTTTGACTTGTAGCATTAGTCCATTATTTTGACTTGTAGCATTAGTCCATTATTTTGACATGTAGCATTAGTCCATTATTTTGACATGTAGCATTAGTCCATTATTTTGACATGTAGCATTAGTCCATTATTTTGACATGTAGCATTAGTCCATTATTTTGACATGTAGCATTAGTCCATTATTTTGACATGTAGCATTTGTCCAATATTTTGACATTGAGCATTAGTCCACTATTTTGACATGTAGCATTAGTCCATTATTTTCATATGTAGCATTAGTCCATTATTTTGACATGTAGCATTAGTCCATTATTTTGACATAAGGCATTAGTCCATTATTTTGACAAAAAGCATTAGTCCATTATTTTGACATGTAGCATTAGTCCATTATTTTGACATAAAGCATTAGTCCATTATTTTGATATAAAGCATTAGTCCATTATTTTGACATGTAGCATTAGTCCATTATTTTGACATGTAGCATTAGTTCATTATTTTGACATAAGGCATTAGTCCATTATTTTGACATAAGGCATTAGTCCATTATTTTGACATGTAGCATTAGTCCATTATTTTGACATGTAGCATTAGTCAATTATTTTGACATGTAGCATTAGTCAATTATTTTGACATGTAGCATTAGTCCATTATTTTGACATGTAGCATTAGTCCATTATTTTGACATAAAGCATTAGTCCATTATTTTGACATAAAGCATTAGTCCATTATTTTGACATAAAGCATTAGTCCATTATTTTGACATAAAGCATTAGTCCATTATTTTGACATAAAGCATTAGTCCATTATTTTGACATAAGGCTTTAGTCCAATATTTTGACATGTAGCATTAGTCCATTATTTTGACATAAAGCATTAGACCATTATTTTGATATAAAGCAGTAGTCCATTATTTCGACATAGAGCATTAGTCCATAATTTCGACATTAAGCATTAGTCCATTATTTCGACAATAAGCATTAGTCCATTAGTTTGACAATGAGCATTAGTCCATTATTTCGACAATAAGCATTAGTCCATTAGTTTGACAATGAGCATTAGTCCATTATTTCGACAATAAGCATTAGTCCATTAGTTTGACAATGAGCATTAGTCCATTATTTTGACACGTAACGTCAGTCCATTATTTTGACACCCAGCCTTCGATTCAGCTGATTTTTGGATAGTTCTATGCCCATTATTGTGTTACATCTTCACTTCTCACTTCTGTAACACAAGGATACACGAGGACACCGTTGGAATATTATCCCGCCATTCCCTCCCATCATGAACCCTCCGATTCAAAGCCATGATACAGCACTCCCTGTTCTTTGCCGCCCCGTGACAGGACATTATGGTCGGTATTCTGAAACACTTCCACCTCTCCACCTAAACTATTTCTTAAGGCCGGAAAGGAGATCAGTCTGGTTCTAATGAGTGTATATTTAGGTTCATGGTACAGAAGAAGGGGCAGATTATCAGAAGGGTCATAAAACTACCCCTGGAAATGCCCAAATCCATACGAAAGCCTAGTCAAATCTGTGTGCTGGGCCGCCCAAAGGTATAAGAATATAACCCTATCATTCCTCACCACTATCAAGCTGGCT